>NC_083703.1:83235000-83387500 GCF_033118175.1 Dama dama
GAATCCAGATTGGAAAAGAAGAAGTGAAACTCTCACTGTTTGCAGATGACATGATCCTCTACATAGAAAACCCTAAAGACTCTACCAGAAAATTACTAGAGCTAATCAATGAATATAGTAAAGTTGCACGATATAAAATTAACACACAGAAATCCCTTGCATTCCTATATACTAACAATGAAAAAACAGAAAGAGAAATTAAGGAAACAATACCATTCACCATTGCAACAAAAAGAATAAAATACTTAGGAGTATATCTACCTAAAGAAACAAAAGACCTATACATAGAAAACTATAAAACACTGATGAAAGAAATCAAAGAGGACACAAACAGATGGAGAAACATACCGTGTTCATGGATTGGAAGAATCAATATTGTCAAAATGGCTATTCTACCCAAAGCTGTCTATAGATTCAATGCAATCCCTATCAAGCTACCAACGATATTTTTCACAGAACTAGACCAAAGAATTTCACAATTTGTATGGAAATACAAAAAACCTCGAATAGCCAAAGTAATCTTGAGAAAGAAGAATGGAACTGGAGGAATCAACCTGCCTGACTTCAGACTCTACTACAAAGCCACTGTCATCAAGACAGTATGGTACTGGCACAAAGACAGAAATATAGATCAATGGAACAGAATAGAAAGCCCAGAGATAAATCCACGAACCTATGGACACCTTATCTTCGACAAAGGAGGCAAGGATATACAATGGAAAAAAGACAACCTCTTTAACAAGTGGTGCTGGGAAAACTGGTCAACCACTTGTAAAAGAATGAAACTAGAACACTTTCTAACACCATACACAAAAATACACTCAAAATGGATTAAAGATCTAAATGTAAGACCAGAAACTATAAAACTCCTAGAGGAGAACATAGGCAAAACCCTCTCCGACATAAATCACAGCAAGATCCTCTATGACCCACCTCCCAGAATATTGGAAATAAAAGCAAAACTAAACAAATGGGACCTAATGAAACTTAAAAGCTTTTGCACTACAAAGGAAACTATAAGTAAGGTGAAAAGACAGCCCTCAGATTGGGAGAAAATAATAGCAAATGAAGAAACAGACAAAGGATTAATCTCAAAAATATACAAGCAACTCCTGCAGCTCAATTCCAGAAAAATAACTGACCCAATCAAAAAATGGGCGAAAGAACTAAACAGACATTTCTCCAAAGAAGACATACAGATGGCTAACAAACACATGAAAAGATGCTCAACATCACTCATTATTAGAGAAATGCAAATCAAAACCACAATGAGTGAGACGCCAGTCAGGATGGCTGCTATCCAAAAGTCTACAAGCAATAAATGCTGGAGAGGGTGTGGAGAAAAGGGAACCCTCTTACACTGTTGGTGGGAATGCAAACTAGTACAGCTGCTATGGAAAACAGTGTGGAGATTTCTTAAAAAACTGGAAATAGAACTGCCATATGACCCAGCAATCCCACTTTTGGGCATACACACTGAGGAAACCAGATCTGAAAGAGACACGTGCACCCCAATGTTCATCGCAGCACTGTTTATAATAGCCAGGACATGGAAGCAACCTAGATGCCCATCAGCAGATGAATGGATAAGGAAGCTGTGGTGCATATCCACCATGGAATATTACTCAGCCATTAAAAAGAATTCATCTGAATCAGTTGTAATGAGATGGATGAAACTGGAGCCCCTTATACAGAGTGAAGTAAGCCAGAAAGATAAAGAACATTACAGCATACTATCACATATATATGGAATTTAGAAAGATGGTAACAATAACCCTATATGCAAAACAGAAAGAGACACAGAAATACAGAACAGACTTTTGAACTCTGTAGGAGAATGTGAGGGTGGGATATTTCAAAAGAACAGCATGTATACTATCTCTGGTGAAACAGATCACCAGCCCAGGTGGGATGCATGAGACAAGTGCTCCAGCCTGGTGCACTGGGAGGACTCGGGGGAATCGGGTGGAGAGGGAGGTGGGAGCGGGGATCGGGATGGGGAATACGTGTAAATCCATGGCTGATTCATATCAATGTTTGACAAAACCCACTGAAATGTTGTGAAGTGATTGGCCTCCAACTAATAAAAAAAAAAGATTTAAAAAAAAAAATCCCAATGGAATTTTTTTCAGATATAGAAAATCCATCCAACAGTTAACACAGAATCTCAGAGCACCCCAAATAGGCAAAGCAATCTTAGAAAGAACAGCAAAGCTGGAGGCCTCTGATTTCAGAACATACTACAAAGGTACAGGAACCAAAAGAGTGTCGATTTGGCAAAAAATGTATCCTTAGTCGCTGAGTCTTCTTGACTTTTTGTGACCTTTTGGACTGTAGCCCACCAGGCTCCTCTGTCCAGGGGATTTCTCAGGCAAGAACACTGGACAGGGTTGCCATTTCCTTCTCCAGGGGATCTTCTTAACCCATGGAGTGAACCCGCATCTTCGGTGTCTCCTGCACTGAAGGCAGATTGTTCACCTGCTGAGCCACTGAGGAAGCTGGCTGGCATAAAGACAGATATGTCAATCAATGGAACAGAATAGACAGCCAGAAATAAACTCTTGGATACATGGTGTAATGATCTTCATCTAGGGTGTCAGGAAAATGGGGAAAGTTTAATCCCTGTAATGAATGGTGCTGGGGAAATAAAATAACCATATGCAAAATAATGAACATCTTACATCTTGAAGAAAAATCAACTCAGAATGGATTAAAGACCTAAATGCAAGACTTGATAAGACTCTTAGAAGAAAACAAGGGTGAAGCTTCAGGACACTGAAACAGCAATGATTTCTTAGATATGGTACCAAGTGCACAAGTATTAGTAACAAAGTAAAAATAGACAAATGAGATTAATCTTAAAACCTCTGTGCAGCAAAGGACACTGAACAGAGTTGAAAAGGCCACCTACAGGATGGTAGAAAATACTTGTAAAATATGCATCTGATAAGGGGTTACTAAGCATACACTAGTATGAAGGCTACCTATAAGCCCCGAAGAGAACCTGATTGACCATGATGGCACCTTGATATCAAATTTCCATGCTCCAGCATTGTAAGAAAACAAATTTCTGTGGTTTAAGGAATGCAGTCTGTTTTGTTATGGCAGTCTGAGCTGACTAACAGTGAGAGAAGAAATTGAATAGACATTTCTCCAGAGAAAATACACAAATGGCCAACAAACATATGAAAAGATGCTCAATATTACTAATCAATAGGGAAACACAAATTGAAACCTTCTTCGATGGGCAATATCTATAAGAAGACAATAGCAAGCTTGGTAAGGATATGGAGAAATCGGAACCCTTATACACTATTGTTGGCAATGTAAAATGTTGCAAGCTTTCTAGAAAACAGTATGGAGTTTCCACAGAAAATTAGAACTGCTGTATGATCTAGGAATCCCACTCAAAAGTGTATTTCCATAAAAAGTTGAAAGCAAGTTATTGAATAAATAGTGGGCACATGAATGGTCATTGCCTCATTATTCCCAATAGGCAAGATGTGTAAGCAACCTAAATGTTCATCAGTGGATAAAAGATAAAGACTATATATTAGATATATATTATAGCTCTTATATCCACATGCACACAATGGAATGTTTTGAAGCTTTAAAAAATAATTCTGTCACATGCTACATCATGGATGGGCCTTGATGATATTTTACTAAGTGAAATGAACCAATCAAAAAAGAGAAATATTGCCCGATTCCACTTCTATGAGGTATCTAAATTAATCAAATCCATGGAAACAGAAAATAAAATCGTGGTTGCCAAGGGCTGTGAGGAGGAAGGATTGGAGAATTGTTACTCAGTGGGTTAGGGCTTCAGTTATGCAAGATGTATCATTTCTACAGATTTCTTGTACAGCAATGTGTATATATATCCCCTGTGGCTCAGTGGTAAAAAATCCACCTGCAATGCAGGAGATGCAACAGATGCATGCCCAGTTCCTGGGTTGGGAAGATCACCTGGAGCAGGAAATGGCAACCCACTCCAGGATTCTTGCCTAGAGAATCCCACGGACAGAGGAGTCTGATGGGCTACAGTCTATGGGTACGTAGAGTCAGATATGACTGAGCCATTAGCACTATGGCCACTAACACTAACGTGCACATAGTTAGCAACAGTGTGCCATACACTCAGAAATTGGTAAAAAGGTAAATCAAGACGTGCAGGCATATGGTGAACCGAGGCGTATGTATTCCCTATGAAGAATCTCTCCTTATGTCAAAACCTTTGCAGACAACCAAATGTTTGCTTTTCATGTCCCTTTCACTAGTTTTAATAACCTCAGAGAACAGAGGGACTTCCCTGGGGCACAGTGGATGAGAATCTGCCTGCCAATGCAGAGGACACAGGTTTGATGGCTGGTCCAGGAAGATTCCACTTACTGCGGGGCAGCTAAGCCTGTGTGTTACAAACTACAGAGCCTGCACATGCTCTGCAACGAGAAGACACTCACCGCAACCAGAGAAAGCCCATGGACAGCAATGAAGACCCAGTGCAGCCAAAACTAAATAAATAATTTTTAAAAATCTGGGAGAACAGAAATCCATAGATGGAGAATCATAGAACTATCTAAATTGTTTCCTCCAGTCTAGGCAGATTAACTCTTCTAAACTCTTTGAGCAGCAGAAGAGGAAGTGAGCTGCTCACTTCTATTTTATAATAAGTGCACTTCATTTTATTTACCTGATGCCATCTCTGGTCAGTGAAATGTGGAAAAGATCATGGAGAATAAATAGTTCTCTCCAACCCTTTCCCAGAATCAAAATATAGAATTAGTTTAACCTTAGGGTAAGAAGATCACAGGTTTTGTTTTATATACATACATAAATAATGTATCTTGACATAATATGTTAATCATTTCCTCTTTGAAGAGATTTAATCCAATAACCAATGAGATTAGTAATAAATCTGTTTGGTGAATTTATTTCTAAGGTTTCTTTAACTGCCTTTCACTAAGAATGTTTAGCAAAAATAATTCTTTGTAAAAAGAATGATAAATTTTAACCATGAAACTTTTGAGAATTACACTGGAAAACCTAAACATTCATCTTCATTCAGGCTAATGTCAATATTCAGCCACAACCACTTCGGAATGCTGAAAATTATGTTTTCCCTACTACTGGCTGAGATGTAGTTGAGACCTAAGCCCAGGCTGGTTTCAGGAAGACACCTCCAAATCCTCCTGGCCTCTCACCTTGCTGCCTTGGTGTCCATTCTTCATCAGAATCCTCAGGGTCATCTACCCGGGGCTTGATGACCTGCCTGCGGTGATGCATGAAATCCGGTCGAGTGGCTCTGAAACCTGGAAAGAAGCAAAATATTTGTTCTAAGAAGGAGAAACAAAGCATAGAAGCAATGGGAAGTGTCACAAACTCAAGGAAATCTGTAGGATGGGCTGGGGGAATCTAGAACAAGGCAAGAGGTGAGCTCTGCACTGCAGGGTCAACCTCCCTTTGGTACAAAACTCTAAACATTTCCTTAGTCTCCACACAAAAGGGAACTGTGAGCAGATGAAGCTACCTAAGAGCCGGCAAGTGAACACTGAGGGTGAAGACCTGTTTCATGTTTCCCAGGCTCACAGGCACCCAGCACTTCCTGTTACCTATAGCAATCAGCGCTTCATAGTTTCTTTTCATATTCCTATATCGGATTTTTTCCCATTCTCCCATCTCTTCCCATTCTTCCTTGGAGAAGTATACGGAGATGTCTTTGAAAACATCTTTGGCCTAAGGAAAAGAATAGATTTCATCAGTGATTTACTAATCTAAGTCAGACCTTAGAGCTGGGCCTTCTCCTCCACCTTTTGTGCAGGGAGTAGCCTGAAGCTACTGGATGGTCTGTGTGAGACAGGGATGAAGACTTTCCTTCCCGACTGTGTCCTGTTTAAGTGAACAAACGCTGAGCATTTTCCTAACTCTCCCTGGACACAGAGCAGTTGACGAAGCTAGTGTCCTGTTTTGTCCCACTCCACCCCCACCATCTCAGACAGGACCAGGCATTCCCATCCTGTGTACGGTCACAGGGAAGTTCACTCAGCTGGCCAGGCAAGCAGTCTGTGGTGCTTCAGGGACCAGCGCCATGTCCTTCATATAGAGCTGGCTTAGAGCCCAGCTTTGCTGCCTCCACCTCTCACCGTGGGCTTCCACTCTGTTCTCCCAGAATCTCCGTCAGTGCTCTCCTCTGGAGACCTTTTCGGCCTCATGGCCATTGGAGTGCTCAAGGCCAAGGTGCCTGTGGAAGAAGAAGGTGCTGAGATAGCCCAGACCAGTGTCCAGAGCCTGGTCTGTCTTCCTTGGGTGGAGTGTCCAGGGCAGGAAGGTGAGGGGAAAGTCAGGGTGAGGGTATTGGTGGGATGGATGGATCCTGACTAGATATGACAGATCAGCCTAATGTGAACTAGATTTGGTTTCTATGGTTCCCCTACAATTCAGCCCCTCTGAGGGAAGGCACTGGGAGGGATGTATCTGTGGGTGACGGAGGGATTCTTGAGGAGATCCGGAAACCCCTAACTGCTGGACTGGGGTCAGGCTGAAATCAGGGCTCTGTTCCAGTGCAGCAGAGGGAATGTTTCTCCAAGAATGTTTTGAGGATCTCCTCCTGGACACTCAGAAAAATCTGGGCATAACGTAGCTTCTACGTCTAAGGGACAAGTCGCTCGGCTTGAGGAGATCTGGGTCCCACGGGCTGAAGTAACTGGGGTCCTCAGACAGAGGGGAGTGGGGATCTTTTGGCTGACGTAGAATGCGCAGGGTGAGAAAACTTGGGAACTGTGAGGCTGAGGAAATCGGGGGTTTCTTATTAAGGGACTTTAGGTCTCCCACAGGCAGGACACTTAGGGTCTTGAGGAGGAAGAGTTTTAAGAGCTCGCAGGCGGAGGGATTCAGGGTCTGCGAGGTTGAGGAAATTTGGTCTCTCTGCGGGTGCTATTTTTAGGGTGCCTCAGGCTGAGGGGAACTGGGGTTAATCTAGGTATTTGAGAGTCGCAGCACTAAGGGGTTTGGTGTTTCTGTGGGTGAAGGGACTTGTAATCCCTGAAGCTGACGAGAGGCAAGTCCCCTTCTGATCGAGACTCAGGTTACTCAAAGTTGACCGGATTTCGGGCCTCCCACCCTAGAATTTGAAGCCGTCATGCTAAGAGTTTATGAGGGCTGCGCAGGGCGCGTTCCCGTCAGGCTCACCGCTGTCCTGCCGCGCTGCCCACCCTGTCCCCAGGAGCGCTAGAGGTTCAGCGAAGTCCAGTCCTTCGGCACTGAGGTGAAGTGAAGGGCCAGCAGCCTGCCTGTATCCTGTCAGGCACAAGCGACCAATCGGCGTTGTGACTGAGGCAGTCTGGCCAATAGGCGGCTGGAGGGTGGGGAGCGCGATGGAGGCCCCGCCCCACCGCTCGGGGATTGGCTGCTCTGTGGGAGTGTCTGTCAAGCCTCCTGCGCACATGCGCATCGTGGCTGGTTTGTTTGTTTTCATGCATGGCCGCTTAGGCCTGGATCCTCAAGTGGGAGGGTTGTCCTCAGGCTGAATGTTTCTTTCCAGTTCCCTCACCGGGTATATCGGCTCCACCAGACTGTAACCGTGCTCCCGGAGTGTATCCTAGGCCCCCCTATGCCCTACCTTGTCAAATCCAGTTTTGGCAAGAACTCTTATGTGGTGAGTACTGCATTATTCAAGGGAAACGGTGTAATTAGCTATATTCTGATGAGATAAAGGCCGTATGATCAAAGATTTAAACACAACGCGTGGAATAAAGATGTTAGAAAAAACTTGGAGGATTTTTAACCTGAAAGTGGAAGTGGCACTGATGAGCCATCTGTATATGTAATGTAGGTATGAAAAGCCTTCAGAAATGAGGTATAAGTAAAACCTCAAAGCCCTGCAAGTGTTTTCTGTAAGCCGAGACATAGATCTGGAGGACTGTGGATCCACTGAGCTGAGTTTGCCTGACACCTACTGGCTTCACAAGATAAAATAGGGACACTGTTTCTGGCCCTTAGGTAGCTTTGCTCACAGAAAAATAATGTGATTTCCATGTATTGGAAGCAAAGCGACTGACTGTAGAATTAGTGTCAAGTGGTGGTTGGGAGTCTGTATGGAGAAATGTTACCAGAAAAGCGAGTTTACCTCTTGGTGGGTGTAGAGCCAGAAGGTACAACCCAGCCAAAGCTCATGGGAAGGAAAAGTGTATTACTTGCAGAACTATGGAGAACACCACGGAGCTTTCCAGTGCAGTGTCTCTGTAAACCACAAAGTTGGGTAAGCTTTAATCTATGAGTACAGGCATGTTCTGGCTTCTGTGTTGACTCAGATGGTAAACAATCTCTGCATAGCAGAAGACCCGGGTTCAACCCCTAAATGAGGAAGATCCCAAGAAGAGGGCGGGGCAGTCCACTCCAGTATTCTTGCCTGGAGAATCCCATGGACAGAGGAGGCTGGTGGTCCATGGGGTTGCAAAGAGTCAGACATGAGTGAGTGACTAACACTTTAACTTTACAGGCAAGTTCATTAAGGGTCTTGGGCTGTGGAAGACTCTAAGCTTCAGTTGATTGAAGTCTTGAGAGTCAGAACCAGTCACCATCAGCATCCCTTACATTCCAGCTTGTCTGGTATACATATAGATATCTATTCTTGATATAGATATAGATATCTATTCTTCTTCATATTCTTTCCCCTTATCGGTTCAATTCAGTCACTGAGTCGTGTCTGACTCTGCAGCCCTATAGACTGTAGCACGCCAGGCCTCCCTGTCTATCAGTAACTCCCGGAGTTTACCCAAACTCGTGTCCATTGAGTTGGTGATGCCATCCAACCATCTCATCCTCTGTCGTCCCCTGCTCCTCCTGCCCTCAATCTTTCTCAGCATCAGGGTCCTTTGAAATGAGTCAGCTCTTCACATAAGGTGGCCAAAGCTTTGGGGTTTCAGCTTCAACATCAGTCTTTTCAATGAACACTCAGCTCTGATCTCATTTAGAATGGACTGGTTGGATCCCCTTGCAGTCCAAGGGACTCTCGAGTCTTCTCCAACACCACAGTTCAAAAGCATCCATTCTTCAGCAGTCAGCTTTCTTGACAGTCCAACTCTCCCATCCATACATGACCACTGGAAAAACCATAGCCTTGACTAGACAGACCTTTGTCAGCAAAGTAACATCTCTGCTTTTTAATATACTGTCTAGGTTGGTAATAACTTTTCTTCCAAGGAGTAAGTGTTATTTCATGGCTGCAGTCACCATCTGCAGTGATTTTGGAGCCCCCCGAAATAATGTCAGCCACTGTTTCCCCATCTATTTTCCATGAAGTGATGGGACCAGATGCCATGATCTTAGTTTTCTGAATGTTGAGCTTTAAGCCAACATTTTCACTCTCGTCTTTCACTTTCATCAGGAGGCTCTTTAGTTCTTCTTCACTTTCTTCCATAAGGGTTGTGCCATCTGCATTGCTGATATTTCTCCCAGCCATCTTGAATCTAGATTGTGCTTCATCCAGCCCGGTATTTCTCATGATGTACTCTGCATAGAAGTTAAATAAGCAGGGTGACAATACATAGCCTTGATATGCTCCTTTCCCGATTTGGAACCAGTCTGTTGTTCCATGTCTGGTTCTGACTGTTGCTTCTTGACCTGCATACAGATTTCTCAAGAGGCAGGTCAGGTAGTCTGGTATTCCCATCGTTTGGGAATTTTCCACAGTTTATTGTGACCCACATAGTCAAAGGCTTTGGCATAGTCAATAAAGCAGAAATAGATATTTTTTCTGGAACTCTCTTGCTTTTTCGATGATTCAGTGGATGTTGGCAATTTGATCTCTGGTTTCTCTGCCTTTTCTAAAGCCAGCTTGAAGATCTGGAAGTTCACAGTTCACGTATTGGTCAAGCCTGGCTTGGAGAATTTTGAGCATTATTTTGCTAGTGTATGAGATGAGTGCAATTGTGCAGTAGTTTGAGCATTCTTTGGCATTGCCTTTCTTTGGGATTGGAATGACAACTGACCTTTTCCAGTCCTGTGGCCACTGCTGAGTTTTCCAAATTTGCTGGCATATTGAGTGCAACACTTTCACAGCATCATCTTTTAGGATCTGAAATAGCTCAACTGGAATTCCATCACCTCTACTAGCTTTGTTTGTAGTGATGTCTCCTAAGGCCCACTTGACTTCACATTCCAGGATGTCTGGCTCTAGATGAGTGATCACACCATCGTGATTATCTGGTTCATGAAGATCTTTTTTGTACAGTTCTTCTGTTTTTTCTTGCCACCCCTTCTTAATATCTTCTGCTTCTGTTAGTCCATACCATTTCTGTCCTTTACTGAGCCCATCTTTGCGTGAAATGTTCTCATAAGCATAAGTGTTTTTTTTCCCATTTATTTTTATTAGTTGGAGGCTAATTACTTTACAATATTGTAGTGGGTTTCTCCAAAGAAGAAATACAGATGGCTAACAAACACATGAAAAGATGCTCAACATCACTCATTATCAGAGAAATGCAAATCTTAAGCATAAGTTTTAAGGGTGCTATTGCAGGAAGTTGCCACAAGGCGTCAGGACTTTTTCATTCCCAGTTGTGATTGCCTTGAAAGTGAAACTTTCAAGTTTTAACCTAGGAGTGTAATTCAATATGGAATGTACCTGAAGAAACACCCAAAACCTTGTGTGTTCTTTCTGAGCATTCTTATTTATTTATTTTAAATTTTTTAAAATTTACTGGCAGGTCCATGTGGCACGTGGGATTTTTAGTTCCCTGACCAAGTGTCGAACCCTCACCCCCTGCATTTGAAGCACAGAATCTTAACCATTGGACTGCAGGGAAGTCCCCCTAAGCATTATTTTTTTTAAGTAACCTTTATTTCATATTGTAGTAACATTGATATACCATGTGTTTTTGGTGGCAGGTGAACCGATTGTATTTTCTATTTTGTTTTTGTTCAGTTGCCAAGTCAGGTCTTTTTGTAGGAGCGCTCCCTTTGCTACAGGCCCTGTTATACTGGTAAGACATCTATTTGTACATGCATAAGTGTACATAAATGTAAATATCTAGGTACATCGATATGTAAATGTCCAGATAGAGATATAAATGTCTTGGTATGTAGATATGCAAATGTCTATATGCATAGAAATACACATTGTAGGTACATAGATATATAAATACTTAGGCTCATAAGGACATAAATATCTATATACATAGACATATAAATACATATGTTCATATAAACATAACTATCTATGTATATACAGATATAAATATCTATTATAGATACATATAGGCATAGATATCTATATACATAGACATGTAAATATCTGTATACACGGAGGATGGTTACACAGTGGACAATGAAGGAGACCACCTTATAGACAAAATAAGTGATACAGATAGTGGCATTTATAAAGAGCATACTAGGAGAGAGAAACATAAACAATTTCAAACAAAGAGAACACAGCTAAGCAAGATGCATGTGACTAGTTTTAATCTGAGGGCACTAAACCAAGAAGTCCACAGGGGGTCAGTAGATGATGGCAAAGTCTGGAAGGGTGAGATAGTGAAAACTAGTTAAATGTTTCACATTTGTTTACAAAGCATACCTTATAAATTTTTGGATTCATACTCGTTACCTCCTAAAGTATGTGTCATCCTATATATCCTCATATGCCCACATCCAAACTGTTTCAAATAAAATCAATCATAACTCCAACTTGTTGCAACTCTAGTAAGTCAACTGTTGGAGTTTCATGAAAAAGACACATTGTGATTCTTTTGTATAGACCAGTAATGGTTAGAATTTCTGTCTAATTTTTTTTTTTTTTTTGGAGGTCTTTAAAGATTGTTTAAAATTTCAACACTTCTCCCTGCTTCACCTTGTTCTGATTCAATTGACATTGGAAAAGTTATGGAAGGAGTGTTTAATATAATCTGAACTCACCAGGTATCTATTGTTTGGTGTACATAAAGATCTGAGAAGTAGACTTCGATGGATGTAAAAATAAATATTGTGGATATAGAACATAATTAGAAATTGCGACAGTCATTTGACCAGAGAGCAATCACAATGGATCCACTTCATCTCCCAAACCCATGAGGACAAGTTTATCTTGGTAATAATATCAGCAACTGAAGAGTTAAAATGTTTAAAAGTTGTTGCTGAAGGATAAGACACCAGGATTCTTGGCCTCCGGAGGAGACGAATTCAATCCAGGGCCAGAGACGAGGCTGCATCGCTCAGAGCTTTTGTGTAATAAAGTTTTATTAAAGTGTAAAGGAGATAGAGAAGGTTTCTGACATAGGCATCAGAAGGGGACAAAAGAGTACCCCTCTCCTTCTCTTTAGATGTATGTTATATAGTCACTCACAGTCTGTTAATGAAAAGAAAGGAGTGTCATAAAATTTAGAATGGCACCAGATAATTCATCCCTGGCCATAAAACCATTGACTTGAATCTTGTAGAAGGGCAGAATACCAACAAATAGTTTCATTTACATAGATTAGGGGAAGAATACCTGAGTAAGAAGGTTGGGCCATTTGGTGGAACCAACTTGAAGATAGAGTCTGGGGTTCATTAACATAACTTAAGACAATATTTCCATAAGAAAAAGAAATGTATTTGTTAACTCAAGGTTTGAGAGTAGTTAGCTTCAGGTGAAATCACCTGTCATGGCAACACAGCATTTTAAGAGAAACCTCCTTTTAAATTTGTATAGAGAAGGAAAATATCGCTGGTTTTTTTCCTACTGCTGCTTAAGAGAGATAAAAATGTCTGGCACTTGTAGCCTCTTTCCTCCACTTGGAGACCCCTGGCCTTCCTGCCTGTTACCCTCTCAGTGTTATCACTGTGAAAAATGATTATGAAAACAAATCTATGGAATGTTTTCATAGATAGGATGCAACTTTCCAAGAGGCTTTAAATTTCAGGTGAATGTTTTATTATTTGAAATCTTGAGTGGATTACAGACTCTGTAAGTTTTACAGACTGTTCAAACTTACATTCTATTCCATCCCGGACTGAATGCATTACCTTTTGGTCCATGCACTTTTGACACACTTCATCAGCTTAGAGACAATCTGTGTTGGAGAGTGTTCTAAACCAATGTGTGCATACCAGCTGCAGGTCTGACAAGAAACACTCACTCTCATGTTGTAGTTGCTGTTCAGTGGCTAAGTTGTGTCTGACTCTTTGTGACCCCATGGACTGCAGCATGCCAGGAATCCCTGCCCATCACCAACTCCCGAAGCTTGCTCAAATTCATGACAGTTGAGTCAGTGATGCCATCCAACCATCTCTTCCTCTGTCATCCCCTTCTCCATTTGCCTTCAGTCTTTCCCAGCATCAGGGTCTTTTCCAGTGGGTCGGCTCTTCAAATCAGGGGGCCAAAGGATTGGAGCTTTGGTTTCAGCGTCAGTCCTTCCTATGAATGTTCAGGACTGATTTACTTTAGGGTTGACTGGTTTGATCTCCTCGCAGACCCAGGGACTCTCAAGAGTCTTCTCTAGCACCACAGTTCAAAAGCGTTAGTTCTTCAGTGCTCTGCCTTCTTCGTGGTCCTACTCTCACATCCGTACATGACTACTGCAAAAACCAGTAGTTTTTACTCTCACATATGGGATATCAAATTTGTTTTTACATTTGCCTGCTATATTGAGGCTCTTGGTTCATACTTCATGTACCCATGTAGTGTTGTATTTAAATCCAGTTTGAAACAGAGCTTTATTTGAAGAATGCTTTGCCCACTAGCAGCGTTTTTTCTCACCAGCACCTCTTACCTTGGTGTAACATCTCAAAACTCAGAAACTCTTACATGTTGATATGAATATCAATTTCCTTTTAGGAGAGTTTAAACAGAGAAGTGACAAAATTAGGGTGCCTATTTTATCAGGTTTCTCCAGGCAGAAAATTGAAGCTTGATGTGGTTCAGTTGCTCAGTCGTGTCCAACTCTTTGCAACCCCATAGACTGCAGCATGCTGGTCTTCCCTGTCCTTCGCCATCTACCAGAGTTTGCTCAAAGTCCTGTTCATTATGTTGGTGATGCTATCCAACCATCTCGTCCTCTGTCATCCCCTTCTCCTCCTGCACTCAGTCTTTGAAGTTGAAATTGTTAGAAGGCAGAGTTCATACAGCTTATGGGCTCCTTGACTCAATTTTTTTTTGCAAGAATTTTCTTAGGTATTTTTTCAAGTGTGACCTTTCATTCATATAATAGCAAATAACAGAATTAGAAGAAACCAGTTTGAAACAATGGATTGTTTCTACCCTGACAATCTGAGCACAAAGGAACAAGTGGGAACCACAAAGATCTGGGGGCCAAGCTTTTAAGAATATTTTAGGTTGGCAAATACTAACTAGTATGCTTTCCATTTCAACAATTTTAATTCTGATACAGAATATCCTTTTCTAGAAGGCTTCCAGTGTGGCTGCCTCCTGCTGGAAGCATGGGAGAAGGAATCAGGGCACTGTCTGTCTGTCTTTATAAGACACTCGACTCAACTCTAAGAAATCCCTGGATCTTCCCTGGATCCTGACCACCACATGGCCAAAGATACTGGTGACAGTTTTGTTTTGCCTGTTAAAGTGTTTAATGTCAAAGATTCTTTCGGTTTCCTGATGTGGGTGACATGTGGGAGCCAGTGATGATTTTTTCTTTAAGAAACTTACTTGCTAGTTCCCACCTGAGGGTGAGGCCGCTGTCCAATGATGAGAGACCCTGCATGTGTATGCCCTGTGCCTCCAGGAGAGCAACTTAACTCTAGTTTAAACCTGACCAAGTTCTGTCTGCATGGTAGATTTAGACCTCTCTGTCTTGTCTAGGAATTTCCCTGGTGGCTTAGATGGTAAAGAATCTGCATGCAGTGCAGGAGAACTGGTTTCATCTCTGGATTGGGAAGTTCCCCTGGAAAAGGGAATGGCAACTGAATCCAGTATCCTTGCCTGCAGAATCCCATGGACAGAGGAGGCTGGAGGGCTACAGTCCATGTGGTCACAAACAGTCAAACATGTCTGAAGGATGAATACTTGGACTTTTCAATCTTGTCTGCACTGATTATGTTTAGACAAGACTTCTTGCTTTCTGCAATGAGAATATTAACACCTGACCATGTTCTGTGTGCACGAGGACGTGGAGACCTGGGTGCGGACTGGGCCTGGCCTCCGTCCTGGCAAACTCTGTGCTTGTGTCTGAATGTCAGTGCTCAGAGGTCTGGGGCCTGGAGCTGAGGTGGGCTTCTCTGGGTAATGTGCCCTCCTCTGAGTGGGGTTCCATGGCCCTCCCAGGGGTCAGTGCTGCAGTAGGGCTCTTAGTCTTTCCTCCTGCCAAGCTCACCTGCCCTGAGGCTCATGGAGACTCCTCAGGTGGGCTACTTGGTAATTATTCCAGTTTTCCAGCACATTCATTTTGAGTAGTGAGGCAGGTTCACCTGGCTAATTGATTCGAGGGTACAAGGATCAGGCAAAAAACCAACGGGCAGCAGGTGAGATTGCTATGTGATCACCTTCCCATCGGCTGTCCCTGCTCAGCAGACACCAGACCTGCCCCTCGTCTTCTAGCCCCGCGCCTGGTGTGTTTTCTCAACACCTCAGTGGGTAAACAAAGAACGGAGCCCACTGGAACCAAGGTAGTGTGTTCAGTATTATCGTGACAGCTGTCAAAACAGTATCAGAGAGAACCGAAGGGCAGGAGAGGAGGACTTCTCTGGGATGAGGGAAGCTTCCAGGAACCCAGCAGGTTCCAGGAACCCACTCGTTTCTGCCTTTGGGGCCCAGCCATCAGGGACCTGGCGTCCTAACCAAGAGTCATGCGGCCCCAGATGCAGGGTTCAGGAACCGTGTGGGTCTCACCCCATCCACACGGGTCTGGATCCTGTGCCCAGAGACCCCATGTCTGCTCTTCACCTCTGTGTGTCTTGCCCCTTGGAGATCCCCAACATCTGAATTGAGGGTGTTGCCCTGATTAACCTGTGGTCTTTCTTCTCTTAATCTTGTGACATTCACATGAGGTCAGGCACCTTTGAATGGGTTGCTGCTCTGTGTTCTTGGGTGAAAACCTTTGGCGGTGTCATATTTACATCATAGTGTATCACAGACCTAATCTGTAGGGTCGCCACTGTCTGTGGTCCCCTAGATGAATTTTCTGTAATTTAATTTTTATTTTCTATTGGAGTCAGGTTGATTTCCATTGTTTTATTAGTTTTAGCTGTACAGTAACTTAATTTCATTTTACATAGAAGTGAATCTATTCTCTTTCCATTTTTTTCCTCATATAAATTATTACAGTCTCTTTATTAGAGTTCCCTGTTCTTTTCACTAGGTCCTTTTTGCTTATCATTTGTTAGATATTAGTGTGTATGTAAATCCTAAACTCTTAATTATCCCTTCTTTCTAAATTTCTTTTGATACTCATAATTTGATTTTCACAGGCTATGAAGTCCGTTTTGTATTTAGATCATTAGTATGAATTTATAGATTGTGCCCGTAAGTGATATCTCATGATATTTCTCTTTCTGTGTCTGAGTTCCCTCACTTGGGGTGATGATTTCTTAGTACACCATGCTGCTGACAGCATCCTTGTTTCACTCTGTTTTATGGTTGAGTGGTGTTCCAGTTATAGATGTACCGCCTTGTCCTCACTTTTCTTCCACTGGACCTTTTGGTGGATTCCATGTCTTGCCTATTGAAAGAGTGTTGCCCTGAAAATCAAGGTGCACGTGTCATTTTGAATGGTGATTTTCAGTGGACCGTGCTTCCCTGATAGCTCAGTTGGTAAAGAATCCTCCTGCAACGCAGGAGACTTTCAGGAGACCTGGGCTCGATCCCTAGGTTGGGAACATTACCTGAAGAAGGAAATGGCAAACCATTCCAGTATTCTTGCCTGGAGAATCCCATGAACATCCTTTGTCCTGGCAGGCTACAGTCCATGGGGTTGCAAAGAATCGGACACGACTGAGACAGCTAAACAACAAAAACCGCACCAGTTTTGACGTGTAAATATCGATCTGTACCAGCTCATTACTCCCCCCACCCCCTGCCACCTTTCCATTTTGGTAAGCGTAAGTTTCTGAGTCTGTGAATCTGTTTGCATTTTGTAATGACGCTCATTTGTATCCATGTTTAGATTCCACAGAAGTGATACTCTCTATTATCTTTCCCTTTCTCAGTTATTTCACTTAGTTTGATCACCTCTAGTTTCTTCCCTGTAACTGGAAATGGCATTATTTCATCTTTCTTTATGTCTGAGCCATATTGCATTGTGTATTTGTACCTCATTTTCTGTATCCGTTCGTCTGTCCTTGTACACTTAAGTTGCTCCCCTGTCTTGGCTATTGTACCTAGTGCTGCCATGATCTTTGGAGTGCAGGTGTCTTTTAAAATTTTGCTTTTTTTCTGGATCTACTTCTAGGTATTGGATTTCTGGGTCACTGGGTACTTCTGTGCTTAGTTTTTAAAAGAACCTCCATAATGTTCTACCTAATGGGTGTACCAATTTACATTCCCACCAACAGTGTAGGAGGCTTTCTTTCTTTCCACACCCTCTGCAGAATTTATTGTTGTAGGTTTTTGATGTGGCCATTCTGACCAATGTGAGGTGATACCTCATGGTACATTTGATTTGCCTTTCTGAAAGAACTAGTGATGCTGAGCATCTTTTCATGTGCTTTTATCACCATCTCTATGACCTATTTAGAGAAACATGCATTTAGACCTTTGGATGATTTTTTTTGGTTGAGTTTTCTTTTTTTTTTTTTTTAATTGAGCTGTACTAATAATTTGTATGTGTTGAAGAGAAAGTTCTTGTGAAATCAACCCTGAATATTCATTGGAAGGACTGAAGCTCCAATCTTTTGGCCACCTGAGGCAAAGAGTTGTCTCATTGGAAAAGACCCTGATGCTGGGAAAAATTGAGGAAAGGAGGAGAAGTGGGCAGCAGAGGATGAGATGGTTGGATGGCTTTACCCACTCAACAGACATGAGTTTGAGCAAACTCCCAGAGATAGTCAGGGACAGGGAGGCCTGGCATGCTGCAGTCCATGGGGTCACAAAGAGTCAGACAAGACTTAGCAACCGAACAACTACAAAACCCTGAATCCTCCTGAATATAAACTGCCTAGCAATTCAGCTGGCATTTAATATTCAGCTGTACAGTATGAGAAGACAAAAAGATATGACACTGAAAGACGAATTCCCCTGGTTGGTAGGTGCCCAATATGCTACCAGAGAAGAGTGAAGAAATAAATCCAGAAGGAATGAAAAGGTTAAGTCAAAAAGGAAACAGTTGTGGGTGTGTATGGTGGTATAAGTAAAGTCTGATGCTATAAAGAGCAATATTGCATAGGAACGTGGAATGTTAGGTCTATGAATCCAGGTGAATTAGAAGTGGTCAAGAAGAAGATAGCAAGAGTGAACATTGACATTTGAAGAATAAGTGAACTAAGATGTGTGGGTTAGGGTTAGGGTTACAAGGTGGTCCACTGGAGAAGGGATCAGCAAACCGCTTCAGTATTCTTGCCTTGAGAACCACATAAACAGTGTGAAAAGGCAAAAAGATAAGACACTGAAAGATGAACTCCCCAGGTAGGTAGATGCCCAATATGTTACTGAAGATCATTGGAGAAACACCTCCAGAAAGAATGAAGGGATGGAGCCAAAGCGAAAACAACACCCAGTTGTGGATGGGACTGGTGATAGAAACAAAGTTTGATGCTACAAAGAGCAATATTGCATAGGAACCTGGAATGTTAAGTCCATGAATCAAGACAAATTGGAAATGGTCAAACAGGAGATGACAAGAGTGAACATCGACATTCTAGGAATCAGCAAACTAAGGTGGACTGGAATGGGTGAATTTAACACAGATGACCATTATATCTACTACTATGGGCAGGAATCCCTTAGAAGAAGTGGAGGTGCCATCATAGTCAACAAAAGTGTCTGAGATGCAGTAACTGAATGCAATCTCAAAAACAACAGAATGATCCCTGTTAGTTTCCAAGGCAAACCATTCAATGTCACAGTCATCCAAGTCTATGGCCCAACCAGTAATTGCTGGAGAAGCTGAAGTTGAACAGTTCTATGAAGACCTACAAGACCTTCTAGATCTAACACCCCCAAAAATATGTCCTTTTCATTAAAGGGGACTGGAATGCAAAAGTAGGAAGTCAAGAAACACCTGGAGTAACAGGCAAATTTGGCCTTGGAGTATAGAATGAAGCAGGGCAAAGGCTAATAGAGTTCTGCTAAGAAAATGCACTGGTCATAGCAAACACCCTCTTCTAACAACACAAGGGAAGACTCTACACATGGACATCAACAGATGGATGACACCAAAATCAGGTTGATTATATTCTTTGCAGCCAAAGATGGAGAAGCTCTATACAGTCAGCAAAAACAAGACCAGGGGCCAACTATGGCTCAGATCATGAACTCCTTATTGCCAAATTCAGAGTGAAATGGAAGAAAATAGGGAAAACCACTAGATCATTCAGGTATGACCTAAATCAAATCCCTTATGACTATGCAGTGGAAGAGAGAAATAGATTTAAGGGACTAGATCTGATAGACAGAATGCCTGATGAACTATGCATGGAGGTTCATGCCATTGTAGAGGAGACAGAAATCAAGAACATACCCAAAAATACAGAAAAGAAAAAGAAATACAAAAAATCAAAATGGCTGCCTGAGGAGGCCTTACAAATAGCTGTGAAAAGAGGGAAGTGAAAAGCAAAGGAGAAAAGGAAAGATATTCCCATTTGAATGCAGAGTTCCAAAGAAGAGCCAGGAGAGAAAAGAAAGCCTTCCTCAGTGATCAGTGCAAAGAAATGGAGGAAAACAATAGAATGGGAAAGACTAGCGATCTCTTCAAGAAAATCAGAGATACCAAGGGAACACTTTATGCAAAGCTGGGCTCAATAAAGGACAGAAATGGTAGGGACCTAACAGAAGCAGAAGATATTAAGAAGAGGTGGCAAGAATACACAGAAGAACTGTACAAAAAAGATCTTCATGACTCAGATAATCATGATCGTGTGATCACTCACCTAGAGCCAGACATCCTGGAATGTGAAATCAAGTGGGCCTTAGGAAGCATCACTATGAACAAATTAGTGGAGGTGATGGAATTCCAGTTGACTTATTTCAGATCCTAAAAGATGATGCTCTGAAAGTGCTTCACTCAATATGCCAGCAAATTTGGAAAACTCAGCAATGGCCACAGTACTGGAAAGGTCAGTTTTCATTCCAATCCCTAAGAAAGGCAATGCCAAAGAATGCTCAAACTACCCCACAATTGCACTCATCTCACACGCTAGTAAATTGGTGCTTAAAATTCTCCAAGCCAGGCTTCAGCAGGACATGAACCGTGAACTTCCAGATGTTCAAGCTGATTTAGAAAGGCAGAGGAACCAGAGATGAAATTGCCAACATCCACTGGATCATCAAAAAAGCAAGAGAGTTCCAGAAAAAGATCTATTTCTGTTTTATTGACTATGCCAAAGCCTTTGACTGTTTGGGTCACAATAAATTGTGGAAAATTCTGAAAGAGATGGGAATACCAGGCCACCTGACCTGTCTCTTGAGAAACCTATATGCAGGTCAGGAAGCAAGAGTTAGAACTGGACATAGAACAACAGACTGGTTCCACATAGAAAAAGGAGTACGTCAAGGCTGTATATTATCACCCTGCTTATTTAACTTATATGCGGAGTACATCATAAGAAACGCTGGGTTGGAGGAAGCACAAGCTGGAATCAAGATTGCCAGGAGCAGTATCAATAACCTCAGATATGCAGATGACATCACCCTTATGGCAGAATGAGAAGAAGAACTAAAGAGGCTCTTGATGAAAGTGAAAGAGGAGAGTGAAAAAGTTGGTTTAAAGCTTAACATTTAGAAAACTAAGATCATGGCATCCGGTCCCATCACTTCATGTTTAATAGATGGGGAAACAGTGGAAACAGTGGTTGACTTTATTTCTCTGGGCTCCAAAATCACTTCAGATGGTGATTGCAGCCATGAAATTAAAAGACACTTGCTCCTTGGAAGGAAAGTTATGAGCAATCTAGACAGCATATTAAAAAGCAGAGACATTACTTTGTCAACAAAGGTCTGTCTAGTCAAGTGTATTATCTTTCCAGTGGTCATGTATGGATGTGAGTATTGGACTATAAAGCAAACTGAGCAGAGAAGAATTGATGCTTTTGAACTGTGGTGTCGGAGAAGACTCTTGAGAGTCCCTTGGACCACAAGGAGATCCAACCAGTCCATCCTAACGGAGATCAGTCCTGGATGTTCATTGGAAGGACTGATGTTGAAGCTGAAACTCCAATACTTTGGCCACCTGATGCAAAGAGGTGCCTTATTTGAAAAGACCCGGATGCTGGGAGGGATTGATGGCAGGAGGATAAAGGGACGACAGAGAATGAGATGGTTGGATGGCATCACCAACTTGATGGACATGGATTTGGGTGGACTCTGGGAGTTGGTGATGGACTGGGAGGCGTGGTGTGCCATGGTTCACGGGGTCGCAAAGAGTCAGACATGACTGAGCGACTGAATTGAACTGAATTAGTGTTAGAAAAATTGTTTGATATAGGTGCCCTGGCATGGCATCTGATTTTAGTCCAGGAGAAGGCACAGCTCATGAGTGTAGCACATCTTCTGTGGAAATTAACATTTGTTTAACTATCACTATAGGTAAAACAACCCAATCATCTACTTCCAAATACCCTGGCTTTAACTCTGATGTTGGAATTATATAGGAGTCAAAATTCAACTCTTCATAATCTGTATATTCATAGCTTCAATATCTTTGGTGACTGATAGTTTATACCATAAGGCATGGAGTGTTAATTTTGTCTCTTATGTATAAAATTTATAGAGATAGAAAGGCAATTAAGATGAAAATAATAGCTGGTAAGATTGTTCGGACAGTCTACTTCTTGTGTGTCTATAGTGCTAGTGTGTGTGAGTTTTGTTGTCAAAATAAGTGAGATAATGTAAACTACTAGTGAGCTGACTAAGAAAACAATTACTAATGTGTTATCATGAAGTGTAAGAATTCTTCTATCATGGCTGGTGTTGCATCTTGAAAGTCTAGTTGTAGAGGATATGCCATTGATATATACAGATTTTTTCACCTATAACTTAACTTCAACAAAGTGATATTATATTTTACTAATATCTCCTAAATAGAAAAAGAAATCATGGTTATGATTTTGGCTTGAAATCAGTAGTTGGGGGTTAGATTCCTCCCTTATTTATTTTAAAATGATGTGCATAGGTTCTTTGAGTGTGTGATATGGTTGGTCTACTATTAAGACCTCGTCTTGATGCAAATGCTTCTCAGGTAATAAGAATTATTGGTATTACTGTGGTTAAAGAAGTGAATGGGCCTATAGATGAAATAGTATTTCATACTGTGTATGCATCTGGGTGGTCAGAATATTGTTGTGGTATTCCAAGCAGGCTTAGAAAGTGGTTTTGAAAAAGGTTATGTTAACATCTGCAAATACATTTATGAAGTGAATTTTTGCTCATGTCAAGTTGAGTATAGCCTGAGAATAATGAGATTCAGTGCAGAAAGCCCCCTGTAATAGCAAATCTCCCACTGAAAGTACATAATGCAACTATGTAACTACATAGTGTATATCATGAAGAAAATATCTGAAGATGAATTAGCCAGGAAAGTTCCTGTTAACCCTCTGACTGTGAAAAGAAATACAAAACCTAGGACTCACATTGTAGCTGGGGATCATTTAATGTTACTGTCATGAGGCATTGCTAATCAACTGAACAGTTTTACTCTTGTTGGCCTGGTAATAATTAGAGTGGCTGATGTGAAATAGGCTTGTGTGTCAACATACATCCTTACTGTGAATATATAATGTTCTCATACAATAAATCCTAAGAATCCAGTTGACACTATAGCTCAGACCATTCCCATGCACCTGAATGTTTCTTTTCCCCTAAATAATAGGTTACAATATGTGAAATCATTCTAAATCTTGGCAAAATCAAAAGATATACTTCAGAGT
Source organism: Dama dama (assembly GCF_033118175.1). Lineage (NCBI taxonomy): Eukaryota > Metazoa > Chordata > Mammalia > Artiodactyla > Cervidae > Dama > Dama dama. Next base: position 83,258,005 of record NC_083703.1, read on the forward strand.
GTCGGAAAAATCAGATCAATGTTGATACAGTATTGGGTCCTCTCCTCCTTCAGGATCAAAGAAAGCTGTATTTACATTTCAGTCTGTTAATAACATAGTAAAAATACCAGCTGCCAATACAGGTAGTGATAGTAATATGGCTGTGATTAGGACTAATCACATGAATAACAGTGTTTGATATTGGGATATGGCAGGGTTTATATTAATAGTTGTAGTAATAAAATTGATAACACCTAAGGTAGAAGAAACACCTGTTAGGTGTAGAGAAAAAATAGTAAAGTCTACTTAAGCTCCAGCATGAGCTAGATTTCTGGCTAAAGGTGTAGACATCTCAGCCTGTGCCAGTGCCTGCTTCAGCTATTGGTGATGCAAGCAGTAAGAGGAAAGAGGGAGGGAGAAGTCAGAAGCTTATTTATTCAGGGAAAACTATGTCATTAGCTCCAGCTATCAGGGAAACTAATCAGTTACCAAAGCCTCCAATCATAATAGGGAGTACTATTATGAAAATTATTACAAATGCATGAGCTGTTACAATTACATTATAAATTTGGTCATCTCCAAGTCGAGTTCCAGGTTGGCCCAACCCAGCACAGATTAAGAACCTTGGGGCTGTGCCTACTGTTGCCAGCCAAAATCTTGGCCTTCTTTGCCCACTGACGCTGAACGAAAAATATGGAGACCGGGCTTGGAGGAAATAGAAAGGTGGCTTTTATTCTTAGCAGGCAGAGAGGAGAAACGCAGTAGGCTTATGCCTCGAGAGCTGTGCCCTGCCCCCCATGAGGAATCTAGGGGCTTATAGAAGGCAAGAGCTCACAGTCAGGAATCAGTGATGAGGAGCAAAGGGAATAGGATCTTGATTTCTTCCTTTTGCATTGTTTCAAAGACAGTAGGAGACTGACGTCAATAACCTAGTAACTGAGTCTGGCATTCGGTGACTCTGTGGCCTTCTTTCTGATACGTAACTAAAAGGGGAAGAGTGTTCTAAGGGTAAGCAGCAGATAGGGGATATATTTAGTGCAGAGTCAAAGGAACATAGGTGCCAAGTGTAGCTTCTGCAGAGTTTAGGGACAGAAAAGCAAACTTAGTCCCAGACATTCAGCGTGAGGAGCAGTTACAGGAAAAAGAAAAGTTAGGAATGTTCAGACCTGCTCACTCTTCTCTTTATCTTCTTTGTTGTCAGAAAAGAAAGGAGAAAAACTCATTCCTCCTTTTTCTCTTTCACTGCAACACTGCCTCCAGGCTCAAGCACCAAATAGTAAGTATATAGTACCGATATCTTTATGGTTAGTTGAAAATAATAGGCAGTTAATGAACATAGGCAGAATGGCTGAGTAAGCTTTAGACTGTAAATCTAAAGACAGGGGTTTAATCCACTTTTTGTTTTTACTAAGTCCTGTGATGAATATTTCACGTTGAATTGCAAATTCAAAAAATCCGGTTCAATTTCCTGGGACTTATACCGCTTTTTTTTTTCTTTTTTCCTTTTGAAATAGAAGTAAGCTAAAGTCAGTTGACCAGGGTATTTAGCTGTTAACTCAAAGTTCGTGGGGTTATAGCCCACCAATCTAGAGAGGGTTTAGCTTGAAGTGGCTGGTTTGCATTCAATTGATGTAAGATATAATCTTGCAAACCTTATGAACAGGAATTAAGTAAATTATACTTGCTTAGAACTTTGAAGTATAAGGAACATCCTTGTAGTACAGGAATTTTCCTGTAGTTCATACAGTAAAGAATCTGCTTGCAATGCAGGAGACCTGGGTTCCATTCATGGATCGGGAAGATCCTCTGGAGAAGGGAATGGCAATCCACTCCAGGATTCTTGCCTGGAGAATCCCATGGACAGAGGGGCCTGGTGGGCTATAGTCTATGGGATCACAAAGAGTCGGACATGACTGAGCGACTAAGCCCACAACACACAGGGCATTGAAGGCTCTTGGTCTAGTTAACCTAAATTCCTATTCCAGCACTGAGAGAATTGGTGTTATGGGTGAAAATATTGTGGCTATTACAATTATTGTGGATAGGAGTGTTATTTGTTTCATAGTGTAGAATCGTCATGTTTTCTCTGTTATTTGTGGAGAGGAATAAGTTTAGTGCTGTGGAGTGTGTGAGTCATATGTTGAAGTACAGTAGTGCCATGATTGCTATTACTGTTGGTAAAACAATGCTTTTTGTTGTTGTTGTTATTTTTTCAGTAATTATTCACTTGGGTCTCAGTCCTAATAGTGGTGGAAGGCCCCTATTGATAATAGAATGATGAGGATAAGGGTTGTTATGATAGGTATCTTGATGCATGTATGTAATAGTGATAATGTGGTAGTGGTGGAGTTGGTTATGAACATTCTGAATATGGTGGAAGTTAAGATAATATAACCAGGTTTAGTGAAGAAGGCAATGGCAACCCACTCCAGCACTCTTGCCTGGAAAATCCCATGGATGGAGGAGCCTGGTAGGCTGCAGTCCCTGGGGTTGCTAAGAGTCAGATACGACTGAGCAACTTCACTTTCACTTTTCACTTTCATGCATTGGAGAAGGAAATGGCAACCCACTCCAGTGTTCTTGCCTGGAGAATCCCAGAGACGGCAGAGCCTGGTGGGCTGCCGTCTATGGGATTGCAGAGTCGGACACGACTGAAGCAACTTAGCAGCAGCAGCAGCAGCCAGGTTTAGTGCTGTTAGAGTGGGATTACATAATAGGATGGCGTTTATACATCCTATGTGGGCCGTTGATGACTAGGCTGTGATTTTTCATACTGCATCTGATTTCACCATCCTCAGCCTCCAATTATAATGGATAATGTGGCTATAGCTTGTATCAACTTGGGCTTCCCTGCTGGCTCGGATGATAGAGAATCTGCCTGCAATGTGGAAGACCTGGGCTTGATCCCTGGCTTGGGAAGATTCCCTGGAGGAGAGCATGGCAACCAACTCCAGTATTCTTGCCTGGAGAATGCCCACAGCAGAAGAGCCTGGTGGGATACAGTCCCTGGAGTCAAAAAGAGTCAGATACGGCTGAGCGACTAAGCCCTGCACACAGTACACTATTAAATTAATTGATGGTGAAGTTTGGTATAGCACAGACATGGGTGCAAGTTTTTGTCATGTTCATAGGATTAAGCCAGATGTTAGTAAAATGTCTTGTATACCTTCTGGTACTCCATTGTGAAATGCAGATATTTCCAGTTTTATTCATAAGGCTATTGTTATTAATATGGATGCTGTTGGATTAAATAGTTTTGTGACAGTCCATTGGCCTGAGAATAATAGATAATGACAGTTATCATGAGTAATATTGATGTGGTGGATTGTGTCAAGTATTTAGTTGATGCTTCTGTTGCTCCTGGGTTGAATTATTTATTATGATGGGGATCATGCCTAATGTATTTATTTCAAAGCCAAATCAGATAAGTAATCAATGGAGATAATTATAATGACAATAAATCCTGAGAAAATAGTTGATAGGATAATGATAAAGATGATGGGACTTATTAGTACAGAAAGAGTATAAATGAACATTTTTGGGGTACAGGCCCAATAGTTTAATTAGCTGACCTTACTTATAGAATGTGGTGTAATTTGGTAGCACAAAGAACTTTGGATTCTTAGGGGTCTGTTCAATTCCTATAATTCTAGACATAAAGGATTTAAATCCCTATTATTTACTCTCTCAAAGTAACTCTAGTCAGACGCATTTGTTATGCTTGTGGAAGAGTACTTGATAATAGGATGGATAAGGATATGTGTCATATGCATAGGGCTTAGTGTTACGGATAGAAAATATTTGTGAGTAAATGTATTCATGGGCATGTTGGAATCAGGGGTATAATGCTCAAATTCATAGGAAGGAGACTGTTAATAATAGTGATTTAGTTCCGTTCAGTTGCTCAGTCATGTCCAACTCTTTGTGACCCCATGGACTGCAGCACGCCAGGCCTTCTGTCCATCACTGACTCCTGGAGTCCACCTAAATCCATATCCATTGAGTCAGGGATGCCATCCCACCATCTCATCCTCTGTTGTCCCCTTCTCCTCCTGCCTTCAACCTTTCCCAGCATCAGGGTCTTTTCCAATGGTCAGTTCTTCACATCAGGTGGCCAAAGTATTGGAGTTTCAGCTTTAACATCAGTCTTTCCAATGGATATTCAGGACTGATTTCCTTTAGCATGGACTGGTTGTATCTCCCTGGAGTCTGAGGGATTCTAAAGACTTCTCCAACACCACAGTTCAAAAGCATCAATTCCTCAGTGCTCAGCTTTCTTTATAATACAATTTCACATCCATACATGACCACTGGAAAAATCATAGCTTTAAATAGACAGATCTTTGTCAACAAAGTAATGTCTGTGATTTTTAATACGCTGTCTAGGTTAGTCAAAACTTTTCTTCTGGGGAGCAAGCCTATTTTAATTTCATGACTGCAGTCCCCATCTGCAGTGACTTTCAGTTCAGTTCAGTTCAGTCGCTCAGTCGTGTCCGATTCTTTGAGACCCCATAAACCGCAGCACACCAGGCCTCCCTGTCCATCACCAACACCCGGAGTCTACCCAAACCCATGTCCATTGAGTTGGTGATGCTACCCAACCATCTCATCCTCTGTCATCCCCTTCTCCTCCTGCCCTCAATCTTTCCCAGCATCAGGGTCTTTTCAAATGGGTCAGCTCTTCGCATCAGGTGGCCAAACTATTGGAGTTTCCACTTCATTGTCAGTCCTTCCAATGAACATTCAGGGCTGATCTCCTTTAGGATGGACTGGTTGGATCTCCTTGCAGTCCAAGGGACTCTCAAGAGTCTTCTCCAATACCACAGTTCAAAAGCATCCGTTCTTCTGTGCTCAGCTTTCTTTATAGTCCAACTCTCACATCCATACATGACCACTGGAAAAAGCATAGCCTTGACTGGACGGACCGTTGTTGGCAAAGTAGTCTCTGCTTTTTAATATGCTGTCTTGGTTGCTCATAACTTTCCTTCCAAGTAGTAAGAGTCTTTTAATTTCATGGCTGCAGTCACCATCTTCAGTGATTTTGGAACCCCAAAAAATAAAGTCAGCCACTGTCTCCACTGTTTCTCCATCAATTTGCTGTGAAGTGATGGGACCAGATGCCATGATTTTAGTTATCTGAATGTTGAGTTTTAAGTCAACATTTTCACTCTCCTCTTTCACTTTTATCAAGAGGCTCTAGTTCATCTTCACTTTCTGCCATGAGGGTGGTGTCATATGCATATCTGAGATTATTGATATTTCTCCTGGCAATCTTGATTCCAGCTTGTGCTTCTTGCAGCCCAGGGTTTCTCATGATGTACTCTGCATATAAGTTAAATAAGCAAGGTGACAACAACAGCCTTGACCTACTCTTTTTCATATTTGGAACCAGTCTGTTGTTCCATGTCCAGTTCTAACTGTTGCTTCCTGACATGCATACAGGTTTCTCAGGATACAGGTCAGATGGTCTGGTATTCCCATCTCTTTCAGAATTTTCCATAGTTTCTTGTGATCCACACAGTCAAAGGCTCTGGCATAGTCAATAAAGCAGAAATAGATGTTTTTCTGGAACTCTCTTGCTTTTCGATGATCCAGCGGATGTTGGCAGTTTGATCTCTGGTTCCTCTGTCTTTTCTAAACCCAGCTTGCACATCTGGAAGTTCACAGTTCACGTTTTGCTGAAGCCTGGTGGAGCCCCCCACCCCCCCAAATAAATTCTGTCACTGTTTCCATTGTTTTCCCATCTATTTGCCATGAAGTGATGGTACTAGATGCTAGGATCTTAGTTTTCTGATTGTTGAGTTTTAAGCCAACTTTTTTCAAAGAGGGCGTTTGCTTTGACCAGTGCATTCTCTTGGCAGAGCTCTATTAGCCTTTGCCATGCTTCATTCTGTACTCCAAGGCCAAATTTGCCTGTTACTCGAGGTGTTTCTTAACTTCCTACTTTTGCATTCCAGTCTTACAAGTCTTCATAGAACTGTTCAACTTCAGCTTCTTCAGCACTACTGGTCAGGGCATAGCCTTGGATTACTGTGATATTGAATGGTTTGCCTTGGAAATGAACAGAAATCCTTCTGTCGTTTTTAAGACTGCATCCAAGTACTGCATTTCAGACTCTTTTGTTGACTATGATGGCTACTCCATTTCTTCTAAGGGATTTTTGCCCACACTAGTAGATATAATGGTTTCAATAATATGTGAAATGTTAACATCAAGATGTTCAAGCTGGTTTTAGAAAAGGCAGAGGAACCAGAGATCAGGTTGCCAACATTCACGGGATCATTGAAAAAGCAAGAGAATTCCAGAAAAATATCTATTTCTGCTTTATTGACTATGCCAAAGTTTTGACTGTGTGGATCACAATAAATTGTGGAAGTTTCTTAAAGAGATGGGAATACCAGACCACCTGACCTGTATGCAGGTCAGGAAGCAACAGTTAGAACTGGACATGGAACAACAGACTGGTTCCAAATAGGAAAAGGAGTACGTCACGGCTGTATATTGTCAGCCTGCTTATTTAACTTATATGCAGAGTACATCATGAGAAACACTGGGCTGGAGGAAGCACAAGCTGGAATCAAGATTTCTGGGAGAAATACCAATAACCTCAGATATGCAGATGACACCACCCTTATGGTAGAAAGTGAAGAAGAACTGAAGAGCCCCTTAATGAAAGTGAAAGAGGAGAGTGAAAAAGTTTGCTTAAAGTTGAAAATTTAGAGGAGAAGGCAATGGCATCCCACTCCAGCACTCTTGCCTGGAATATCCCATGGTTGGAGGAGCCTGGTAGGCTACACTCCATGGGGTCACGAAGAGTTGGACACCACTGAGTGACTTCCCTTTCACTTTTCACTTTCTTGCATTGGAGAAGGAAATGGCAACCCACTCCAATGTTCTTGCCTGGAGAATCCCAGGGATGGGGGAGCCTGGTGGGCTTCTGTCTACCGGGTCGCACAGAGTCAGACATGACAGAAGCGACTTAGCAGCAGCGTCTGCAACATTCAGAAAACTAAGATCGTGGTATCTGGTCCCATCACTTCATGGCAAATAGATGGGGAAACAGTGGAAACAGTGACTGACTTTATTTTCTTGTGCTCCAAAATCACTGGAGATGGTGATTGCAGCCATGAAATAAAACGACGCTTACTCCTTTTAAGAAAAGTTATGACCAACCTAGACAGCCTGTTAAAAAGCAGAGACAGTACTTTACAAACAAAGATCCGTGTAGTCAAGGGAATTGTTTTTCCAGTAGTCATGTATGGATGTAAGAGTTAGACTACAAAGAAAACTGAGCACTGAAGAATTGATGCTTTTGGGCTATGGTATTGGAGAATACTCTTGAGAGTCCCTTGGACTGCAAGGAGATCCAGCTGAAAGGTTGTTTCTGAAAGTCAGACGCCGGGATTCTTGGCCTCCGGAGGAGATGAATTCAATCCGGGGGCAGAGACGAGGCTGGATTGCTCAGACCTTTTGTGTAATAAAGTTTTGTTAAAGTATAAAGGAGATAGAGAAAGCTTCTGACATAGGCGTCAGAAGGGGGCAAAAGAGTACCCTCCTCCTTCTCTTTAGCTGTATGTTATATAGTCACTCACAGTCTGTTAATGAAAAGAAAGGAGTGTCATAAAATTTAGAATGGCACCAGATAATTCATCCCTGGCCATAAAATGACTGACCTGAATCTTGTAGAAGAGCAGAATACCAACAAATAGTTTTGTTTACATAGATTAGGGGAACAATACCTGAGTAAGTAGGTTGGGCCATTTGGTGGAACCAACTTGAAGATAGAGTCTGGGGTTCATTAACATAGCTTAAGACAACATTTCCATAAGAAAAAACAAGGTATTGGTTAAATCAAGGTTTGAGAATAGTTAGCTTCAGATGAAACCAGGTGTCATGGCAACACGGCATTTTAAGAGAAACCTCCTTTTAAATTTGTATAGAGAAGAAAAATATCACTAGTTTTTTTCCTCCTGCCACTTAAGAGAGATAAAAATGTCTGGCACTTGCAGCCTCTTTTCCCCATTTGGAGACCCCTGGCCTTCCTGCCTGTTACCCTCTCACAGCCAGTCCATCCTAAAGGTAATCAGTCCTGAATGTTAATTGGAAGGACTGATGTAGAAGCTGAAACTCCAATACTTTGGCCATGTGATGCAAAGAACTTACTCACTGGAAAAGACCCTGATGCTGGGAAAGAATGAAGGCAGGAGCAGAAGGGGACGACAGAGGATTAAATGGTTGGATGGCATCATGACTCAATGGACATGAATTTGAGTAAACTCCGGGAGTTGGTGATGGACAGGGAGGCCTGGTGTGCTGGAGTCCATGGAGTCGCAAAATGTCGGGCACGACTGAGTGACTGAACTGACTGACTGATGTTTCTATCATATGCTGGAGCAGCAATTGCATCACATTCGAGTGACTCTGAGGAGATACCCCACGTCCAGGGGCAAAGGAGAAGCCCCAGAAAGATGGTATGAAGGGCACAATCACATTCAGAATCGAACCCCACACCTGCCAGAGACACTCAGAGGGCTCAAACGCACCCTGTGCACACCAGGACCTCAGCCACACAGAGACTGAGACAGAACTGTGTCTGGGTGTGTCCTGATGAGATACAGGCCAGCAGTGGACTGCTGCAGGACCAGGGACTCTGGGTGCAGTAGATCTGGGTATGGCATAAGCCCTCTAGGAGAAGGTCACCAATAACCCACCACAGAGCTGCCAGAACGTCCACAGGACTGGGGAAACAGACTCTTGGAGGGCACAACAGAACCTAGTGCACACCAGAACCCAGGAGAAAGGAGCAGTGACCCACAGGAGACTGACCAAGACGTGCCCGTGAGTGTGCAGGAGTCTCTGCTGGAGGCGTGGGTTGGTGGTGGCCTGCTGCAGGGTTGGGGACACTGACTGTAGCAGGGCCCACATGGCATCTTTTGAAGGAGGTCACCATTATCTTCATCACCTCCACCATAGTTTGGCCTCAGGTCAAAAAACAGAGAGGGAACACAGCCTTGATCTTCAACAGAAAATTGGATTTCCATCAGAGAGCAGACAGACTGAAAACCACAATCACAGAAAACTAACCAATCTGATCACATGGACCACAGCCTTGTCTAACTCAGTGAAACTATGAACCATGCTGTGTAGAGCCAGCCAAGACGAACGGGTCATGGTGGAGATTTCTGACAAAACATGGGCCACTGGAGAAAGGAATTGCAAACCACTTCAGTATTCTTGCTTTGAGAACCCCATGAGCATTACGAAAAGGCAAAAAGATAGGATAATGAAAGATAAGCTCCCCAGGTCGGTAGGTATCCAATATGCTTCTAGAGATCAGTGGAGATATAACTCCAGAAAGAATGAAGAGACAGAGCCAAAGCAAAAGCAACACCCAGTTGTGGATGTGACTGATGATGGAAGTAAAGTCCGATGCTGTAAAGAGCAATATAGCATAGGAACCTGGAATGTTAGGTCCATGAATCAAGGCAAATTAGAAGTGGTCAAACAGGAGATGGCAAGAGTGAACATTGATATTTCAGGAATCAGCAAAATAAAAAGGACTAGAATGGGTGAATATAATTCAGATGACCATTATGTCTTTTGGGCAAGAATTCCTTAGAAGAAATGGAGTAGCCCTGATTGTCAACAAAAGAGTCTAATGCAGTACTTGGATGTAATCTCAAAAATGACAGAATGATCTCTGTTCAAATCCAAGGTGAACCATTCAATATCACAGTAATCCAAGTCTATGCCCTGACCAATAAGGCTGAAGAAGGTGAAATTGAATGGTTCTATGAAGACCTACGAGACCTTCTATAACTAACACCCCAAAAAGGTGTCCTTTTCATTAAAGGGGACTGGAATGCAAAAGTAGGAAATCAAGAAATACCTGGAGTAACGGGAAAATTTAGCCTTGGAATGAAGCAGGGCAAACCCTGGAGTTTTTGGAATTCCCAAAACCTTGGAATTTAGCCTACAGAATGAAGCAGGGCAAACCCTAATAGAGTTTTGCCAAAAGAATGCATTCATCATAGCAAACACCCTCTTCCAACAACACAAGGGAAGACTCTACACATGAACATCACCAGATGGTCAATACCGAAATCTGGTTGATTATATTCTTTGCAGCCAAAGAAGGAGAAGCTCATTATAGTCAGCAAAAAGAAGACTGGGAGCTGACTGTGGCTCAGACCATGAATTCCTTATTGCCAAATTCAGACTGAAATAGAAGAAAATAAGAAAAACCACTAGACCATCCGGTATGACCCAAATCAAAACCCTTATGACTATATAGTGGAAGTGACAAATAGATTCAAGGGATTATATCTGCTAGACAGAGTGCCTGAATATCTACGGATGGAGCTTTGTGACATTGTACAGGAGGCAGTGATCAAGACCATCCCCAAGAAAAAGAAATGCAAAAAGGCAAAATGGATGTCTGAGGAGGGCTTACAAATAGCTCTGAAAAGAAGAGAAGCGAAAGGCAAAGGAGAAAAAGAAAGATATACCCATTTGAATGCAGAGTTCCAAAGAAGAGCAAGGAGAGATAAGAAAGCCTTTCTCAGTGATCAGTGCAAAGAAATAGAGGAAAACAATAGAATGGGAAAGATTAGAGATCTCTTCAAGAAAATTAGAGATACCAAGGGAACATTTCATGCAAAGATGGGCACAATAAAGGACAGGAATGGTAGGGACCTAACAGAAGCAGAAGATATTAAGAAGAGATGGCAAGAATACACAGAAGAACTGTACAAAAAAGATCTTCATGACCCAGATAATCACGATGGTGTGATCACTCACCTAGAGCCAGACATCCTGGAATGTGAAATCAAGTGGGCCTCAGGAAGCATCACTATGAACAAAGCTAGTGAAGGTGATGAAATTCCAGTTGAGCTATATCAAATCTTAAAAGATGATGCTGTGAAAGTGCTTCACTCAATGTTCCAGCCAATTTATAAAACTTAGGAGTGGCCACAGGACTGGAAAGGTCAGTTTTCATTCCAATCCCAAAGAAAGACAATGCCAAAGAATGCTCAAACTACGGTACAACTGCACTCATCTCGCATGCTGGCAAAGTAATGCTCAAAATTGTCCAAGTCAGGCTTCAACGGAGCATGAACCATGAACTTCCAGATGTTCAAGCTGGATTTAGAAAAGGCAGAGGGACCAGCGATGAAATTGCCAACAACCATTGAATCATCAAAAAAGCAAGAGAATGTCAGAAAAACATTTATTTCTGCTTTACTGACTATGCCAAAACTTTGACTGTTTGGATTACAACAAAGTGTGGAAAATTTTTCAAGAGATGGGAATACCAGACCACCTGACCTGCCTCCTGAGAAAATCTGTATGCAGGTCAGGAAGCAACAGTTATAACTGGACATGGAATAACAGAGTGGTTCCAAAAAGGAAAAGGAGTATGTCATGGCTGTATATTGTCACCCTACTTATTTAACTTATATGCAGAGTACATCATGCAAAATGCTGGACTGGATGAAGCACAAGCTGGAATCGAGATTGCTGGGAGAAATTTCAATAACCTCAGATATGCAGATGACACCACCCTTATGGCAGAAAGTGAAGAAGAATTAAAGAACCTCTTGATGAAAGTGAAAGAGGAGAGTGAAAAAGTTGGCTTAAAAGTCAATATTCAGAAAACTAAGATCATGGCATCTGGTCCCATCACTTCATGGCAAGTAGATGGGGAAACAATGGAAACAGTGGTTGACTTTATATTTTTTGGGCTCCTAAATCACTGTAGATGGTGAGTGCAGCCTTGAAATTCAAAGACGCTTGCTCCTTGGAAGATAAGAAAGGAAAGAAAAGAAGAAAAGAATACCTAAATGGCATATTAAAAAGCAGAGACATTACTGTGCTTACAAAGGTCCGTCTAGTCAAAAGTATGGTTTTTCATCTATATATGGGTGTGGGAGTTGGACTATAGAGTAGTCATGTATGGATGTAAGAATTGGACTATAAAGAAACCTGAGAGCTGAAGAATTGATGCTTTTGAACTGTGGTGTTGGAGAAGACTCTTGAGAGTCCCTTGGAAAGCACTGAGATCCAGTCCATCCTAAAGGAAGTCAGTCCTGAATATCCATTGGAAGGACTGATGCTAAAGCTGAACCTCCAATACTTTGGCCACCTGGTGTGAGGAAGTGACTCATTGGAAAAGACCCTGATGCTGGGAATTATTGAAGGCGGCAGGAGAAAGGGGCGACAGAGGATGAGAGGGTTAGACCGCATCACTGACTCCATGGACATGAGTTTGAGCAAACTCCAGGAGTTGGTGGTGGACACAGAGGCCTGGCGTGCTGCAGTCCATGGGCTCACAAAGAGTCAGATATGACTGAACGACTTAACTGATGGTTTGGGTAGAGGAGTTCATATGGTTAAAGCTAGGCTCAAGGCAAAGATAGGTTCAAGGATCAGTACAGAAACTGAGGATGTGGCTGGTCATAGGGCTTCTTTAATAAATAGTTTGACTGCATCGCCAATAGTTTGGAGTAGGCTGTATGGTCCTACAACATTTGGGCCTTTTCAGAATTGTGTATAGCCTAGAACGTTTCATTTTACTAGTGCTAAGAGTGCTATAGCTAGGAAGATGGGCATAATAACTATTAGAATATTATGAACAGTTTGTTAAGGATAGGATTTAAATCTCTGATCATACAGGTTCAAGTTTTATGGAATTATCAGGTTCTGCCACCTTAAATAAGGCCTGTTTTTGGGTGGAAATGTTTACTTATCCATTAAGATAAAATTATTCATTATTTTAAGGCACTTATTTAACATTGGCCTTATTTCTCTTGTCCTTTCCTACTGGGAAAATTGTATAATAGATGGAAACTGACCTGAATGACTCTGGTCTGAACTCAGATCATGTAGAACTTTAATTGTTGAACAAAACAAAACTTTAATACTGGTCACACCATTCAGGTGTCCTGATCCAACATCAAGGTTGTAAACACTGTTGTTAATATGAACTCTAAAATAGGACTGTGCTATTATCCCTAGCGTTACTTGTCCCATTGATCAATTTCTTGGATCAATAACTGATAATTTGATTTGTCTGGGAGGTCTTGGCTTTAAAAGTCACTTGGAGGATCTTTTGTTCTCCAAGGTCACCCCAATCAAAATCATTATTAGCTCATGAAAAGTTCTGTTATCCCTTAATGGTTTAATTTTATTTGGGGGGCTAATTAATTAAAGTTCCATAGGGTCTTCTCATCTCATTGGTTTTTTCCCCTGACTTTATGGGAAGGTCAGTTTCACTGATGAGAAGTAAGAGTAAAACCCTTGTGTGGCCATTTATACAAGTCCTTATTTACAGAACCAATGATTAGGCTACATTTGCACAGTCAGGGTACCACAGCTCTTTAACGATTGTCACTGGGCACGCAGTGCCTCTAATACTAGTGATGCTAGAGATGATGTTTTTGGTAAACAGGCAGGGTTTATGTTTGCCGAGTTCTTTTTCCTCTTTTCATCTTTGCTTGAGTGGATGCTTCTGTTGGGTTAACAGTGCAATTAATAACCTAATATTAGATTATTTTTATTTACTGTTCACCATCAAGGAGTAATACTAGTTGCTGACACAAAGTTGTGCAGGGAGTCTTAGGGAGTTTTATTGTTTTCCTTTTCAGGTTTACAAGACCAGAAGCATGGGTATACTGCGAAGACTTCGCTTCATTTTAGATTATTTTAGATAATGCTAGCTACTGGCATTGATAGTAGGATAAGGAAAAACATATAATAGATGCTAGTTGTCCAGTGATGATAAAGGGATGTTCTACTGGTTGTCCTCCAATTCATGCAAGTTTTAAGAGGTTCACTACTAGAATTCAGAATAAGCACTGGCTGAATGGTCAGAATGTCATGCATTGTTGTTTGCATGTATGAAGTAATGACATTAATACTCAGATTAGGATAGAAAAGATTTGGGCTAAAATTCTGCCTAGTTTGTTAGGGCTTGATCGTAGGACTGCATATGTGAATAAGAAATACCATTCTGGCTTGATGTGTGAAGGCATGTTGAGAGGTTTGCTGGGGTGTAGCTATCTGGGTCTCCTAGTAGGTCAGGTGAAAATAGGACTAGTATTTTTAACCCCAGAACTAGTAGCAAGGCACCCAAGATGTCTTTAAATATATAATATAGATGGAATGGGATCTTGTCTATATCAGGTGAAATTCCTACTGAGTTATTTGATCCTGTTTCATGGAGAGATAGTAAGTGGACTATAGTAAGTGCTGCAATAAATGAGCTTGTAGAGAAGGGGAACCAACCATGTTACTCGTTGGTCATAATTAATTGTTATTACAGAAATTACTTGTGTAAATTTACATTATGCTGATGAGTAAGGTGATAAGGAAAGAGGAAATACAGTGTGATTAGCCCCTTTTGATCTGATACTAATATAGACATTGTTATTTGATTGAGGGAGGTGGTTTTTGGCAAAATATCCTCTCCTCAGATTCAGTCTAGAAGGGGGATGCAGACTTTTGGCTGGTTAACTTTAAATAAGGGGTCAGGCGGTGTATGATAGTGGAAAAGTATCCTTGAATACATTTGAATAGTTGAACTTCAGATTTTGTGTTACTGCTAGTTTTGAGTGCCAAGATGAAACCTAGAATATTCAGGGCCAGGGCAGTTCTTTTGAGGTAGTAAGGTATGGTTATTTGTGGAACTGTTGTTGGGGGGAATATTGTTGGAGATAATAAAGCCAGCAAAAATACTTCCAACTAGTAGGCATTTAATTGATTAGGAGGGGGTTGTTCTTGTTAATGATAATCAGAGTAGAGAATTGAGGCCATCCTAGTAGGATGAAGAAGATAGTGAGGATGCTGGAGACGGCTGTGAGTGAGGTAGCAGTTTGTGGATGGGATCAGGCATTGGTATAAGGCATATTCACAGTTTCAATATTTAGGTCTTTAGAGTAGAATCCAGTGAGGAAAGGCATTCCTGTCAATGCTAAGCTGCCAATGATAAGGGCGGTTGTAGTAAAAGGCATAGCTTTTAACAGGCCTCCTATTTTTTGAATATCTTGTTCATCATTTAGGTTATGAATAATCTGGGTTACATAAATAGAATGGCTTTGAAAAAGTCAAGAGCATTTTTTTGGAGAAAGAGGAATGCTGGGTAGAGTTGGTTGATGCCAATTGTTACTATCCTGAGGCCTAATTGATTGGAGGTGGAGAAAGCAATGATTTATTTTGATATCATTCTGGGTAATGGCACATATTGCTATAAATGTTCTGATAGCCCCTAGGCATAATGTAACTGATAGGGTACATTTATAGCTGTCTGTCAGAGGCTAGAAGTGGATGAGTAGGAACATATCTGCTACTACTATTGTGCTTGAGTGGAGTAGGGCTGAGACTGATGTGGGCCCTCTATTGCTGAGGGTAATTATGGGTGTAGCCCAAATTGGCAAATTTTCCCATTGCAGCTAATACTAAACCTAATATAGGCAATTTGAATTAAGTTGAGCAAGAGAGTTCCAGAAAAACATCTATTTCTGCTTTATTGATTATACCAAAGCCTTTGACTGTGTGGATCACAATAAACTGTGAACAATTCTGAAAGAGATGGGAATACCAAACCACCTTACCTGCCTGTTGAGAAACCTGTATGCAGGTCAGGATGCAACTTTAAAAGTGGACTTCGAACCACAGACTGGTTCCAAATAGGAAAAGAAGCATGTCAAGGCTGTATATTGTCACCCTGCTTATTTAACTTATATGCAGAGTACATCATGAGAAATGCTGGGCTGGAGGAAGTACAAACTGGAATCAAGATTACCGGGAGAAATATCAATAACCTCAGATATGCAGATGACACCACCTTTATGGCAGAAAGTGAAGTAGAACTAAAGAGCGTGTTGATGAAAATGAAAGAGGAGAGTGAACAAGTTGGCTTAAAACTCAACATTCAGAAAACTAAGATCATGGCATCTGGTCCTATCACTTCATGGCAAATAGTTGGGGAAACAGTGGAAACAGGGCCCCAAAATCACTGCAGATGGTGATTGCAGCCATGAAATTAAGAGACGCTTACTCCTTGGAAGGAAAGTTATCCGCAACCAAGACAGCATATTAAAAAGCAGAGACATTACTTTGCCAACAAAGGTCCGTCTAGACAAGGCTATGGTTTTTTCAGTAGTCATGCATGGATGTGAGAGTTGGACTATAAAGAAAGCTGAGCACCGAAGAATTGATGCTTTTGAACTGTGGTGTTGGAGAAGACTCTTGAGAGTCCCTTGGGCTGCAAGGGGATCCAACCATTCCATCCTGAAGGAAGTAAGCACTGGATGTTCATTTGAAGGACTGATGTTGAAGCTGAAACTCCAATACCCTGGCCACCTGATGGGAAGAGCTAACTCATTGGTAAAGACCCTGATGCTGGGAGGGATTGGGGGCAGGAGGAGAAGGGGACGGCAAAGGATGAGATGGTTGGATGGCATCACCAACTCAATGGACATGAGGTTGGGTAAACTCCGGGAGTTGGTGATGGACGACGAGGCCTGGCGTGCTGAGGTTTTGGGGTCACAAAAAGTTGGACACGACTGAGCAACTGAACTGAACTGAGGATAAAAATTAGTTGTAAGTGTCATGCATTGAAGTTAAGTAAGAATCATGCTGTTGTTTTAATAAAACCTGTATCAGCATAGGGTTTGAGAAGGCAATGGCACCCCAATCTAATACTCTTGCCTGGAAAATCCCATGAATGGAGGAGCCTGGTAGGCTGTGGTCCATGGGGTCGCGAAGAATCAGACACGACGGAGTGACTTCACTTTCACTTTTCTCTTTCACGCATTGGAAAAGGAAATGGCAACCCACTCCAGTGTAGTTGCCCGAAGAATCCCAGGGACGGAAGAGCCTGGTGGGCTGCCATCTATGGGGTTACACAGAGTCGGACACGACTGAAGCGACTTAGCAGCAGCAGCAGCAGCGCAGGGTTATACAAAACAGGTCCACACCCCCCTGGCCCCTCTTTCTCACATCCACGCCCCCGTGCCCTGCATCCCCACATCCATGCAGCACAAGCCAGCCGTCTCCCTCCTCTTTCCAGTCAGTCTTTGGGCTTCGCTGAGGTGTTTTGGCCCTGGGCAAGGAAATGGCAACCCACTCCAGGATTCTTGCCTGGAACATCCCATGGACTGAGGGGCCTGGTGGGCTGCAGTCCATGGGGTCGCAAAGAGTCAGATGCAGCTGAGCGACTGAGGTGTTATACAAAATTGCCTGTAGTGCTGCCGTGTTTGCATCTGCCATCCACACCATCATCCAATGAACAGGAAGAACATAATCCCTGCTCCTTCTCAGCCAGTATGTAATTGGAAGAGATTATTAGTGGTAACAAGAATTAGTATTGTAACAAGGAAAAGGAGTATTTGAAGAATCAGTTAATGTTGGGGTCTGAGTGAATGGATCATATTGAGAAGTCTATAGTTGATCATATGACGAATAGGGCCACCAGCACACATTATTGAGAAATAATCTATTTTAGAACTAAATGATAGCTGAAGGGTTTGTAGTGTGATTCAGTGCCAGTTTGAGATAATTATCTCTTGGTCTGTATACATGAATATTATTGTTGGAGCTAAGCTAATGGTGAAGGCATATGAGATAATCTTACATATAGAGGGTATGTGGTGGT
Organism: Dama dama; assembly: GCF_033118175.1. NCBI lineage: Eukaryota > Metazoa > Chordata > Mammalia > Artiodactyla > Cervidae > Dama > Dama dama. The sequence goes on from NC_083703.1 coordinate 83,275,640, forward strand.
TTTATAAATGTTAGTGCTTGTTATTATGATGGATGATGTAAATAGTGAGGCTAGAGTGAAAGAGGAAATTTAATGTATTACTTTTATTTGGAGTTGCACCAATTATTTGGTTCCTAACACCAATGGAGAGTTTGAAAAAGCCATGCTGTTAGTCATGGGAGTGTGGAATCAGCAATTCTTATATACTTCTGTGGTAAATAAGAAGGTATTGTCTTCTCTTACTAGATTCACAATCAAGTGTTTTTTTCTAAACTATATATACAGTATAGGGGCCTAGAATAATTTTTGGGTTTAAGGATAGGAGTAGAAGAGGTAGGATGGGTAATAATATGAGAGCATTTTCTCAAGTAAAAGATGGAGAGATACAGTTTATGTGGTGTGTGTATTTGCCTCACTGTGTTGTAATGAGTATATATAAAGAGTATAGGGCAGCAATTACTATATGAATTCCTATTAAAATAATTGCAATGTTTGATCATGAGAAGGATATTACTACAATCAAGTAGTAGTAGCTCTCCAATCAAGTTAATAGTTGGGGGTAGAGCTAGGTTTGTTTAACTTGCTGGTAATCATCAGGTTGCTATTAGTAGGAGGGACATTTGTAGGCTTTAGGCTAGGATTATTGTTTGGCAATGGACCTGGTAATTTGAATTTTCCAGGCAGAACAATACAGAGGATGTAAGACTGTGGGCAATTATTAGGGCTGTGGCTCCTATAGAACTTAAAGGTGTTTGGGTAAGGATAGCAAAGTGCTATGTGGCTGACAGAAGAGTATGCAGTGAGTGATTTTAGGTCTGTCTGGCATAAGCAAATTGACCTGGTTATAAGTATGCCTCATAAGGACAATAGAATGAGTGGATACCCTATAAAGTCTGTTAGTGGGTTTCAAATTATTGTAATTCATAATTTGTAGTATACCATAGCATCCAAAGTTTAGTAGTGCTGGCAGCATAGCCAGAACTATGAAGCCTGCAATAGGGGCCTCTTCATGTGCTTTAGGTAGTCAAAGGTGGAGGCCATAAGATTGTATTTTTACTGTAAAGGCAATTATGCATACTAACCATATGAAACAATTGGATCAAGAGTTGGATACTGATTGGGCTCAGCATTAGACTATTTAAAGGTCCTACTATATTTTGAATGTAGACAAGTATTCCTAAGAGGGGGAGAGAACAAACTAGGGTATAAAATGAATAGAGACCTACATTAAGGTGTTCTGCTTGATTTCCTCTTTGGGTAATGATAATGAGTGTTGAAACTAGTGTTGCTCCAAATAGAATATATAAAAGAATGAATTTTATGGCAGTAAATGTTATAATTAAAGTAATTATAGTATGACTAGCAGTGATAATATTTTTTTTCTGATAGAGATTCTTTTAATATGAGGTGTTGACTATTAGTATAAGGGGTCATAACCATGTAGTTAAAATCAGTGATGGTGTCCAAAGGGAGTGGGAGAAAACAATTGAGAAATTGAGGCTGTTATCATTGATTAAGGAGGAGTAGGCTTGTGAGTCTAATTAGTAGGCTATGCATGGTGGTGTTAATTCAGATTAACCTGGTGATCAGGTTACTGGTATTGTTTCTGACCAAAATCTTGGCCTTCTCTGCCCGCTGAGCTGAATAAAAGAACATGGAGACTGAGTCTGGAGGAAATAGAAAGCTGGCTTCAATTCTCAGTCGGCAGAGAGGGGAACCCAGCAGGCTCATACCTCAAGACGTGTGCCTGCCCCCCTTGAGAAGTCTAGGGGCTCATAGAAGGAAGGGCTCACAGTCAGGAGGCAGTATGATAAACAAAAGGGACAGGACTTTGATTTCTTCCTCTTGCATTTATTCACAGTCGCATCAGTTCAGTTCAGTTGCTCAGTCATGTCTGACTGATGATGGGAAAGACTGAAGATGGGAGGAGAAGGGGACGACAGAGGATGAGATGCTTGGATGGCCTCAACGACTCAATGGACATGGGTTTGAGTAAACTCCGGGAGTCGGTGATGTACAGGGAGGCCTGGTGTGCTGCAGTCCATGGGATCGCGGAGAGTCGGACACGACTGAGCGACTGAACTGAACTGAAACCACTCCACTAGATCCTTCCAAGTGTGTAGCCCAGACCGTTCTGCCTGAGGGAGTTGAGATCACACAGGAAAAACGTGTAACAGGTCACAGGTTGCTCAGGACTGTGGAACTGACAGCCCATCCCTGAGCAGCGATGAGACCCTTGCCCCCTCGTGGTCCCCAGGAGAAGGAAGCTGATCGGCCTGCCGGCCGGTCCGAGCCACTGCGGAGAGGTACCTGTCTACCCTGACCACTGGAGTGGCCCAGGGGGCCCACCCTCTCGGGCCCCACTGTGCCCCTGCCCCACACCCATGTGGAGAGCCCTTCCAGGCCGTCGTGAGGGGAATCTGTGGTGGGAACTCAGCAGGAAGGGCGTGAGGGCAGCCAGGACCTTCCTTCACCGAGGACGTGAGATCGCCAGGTACACTGAGGTCACAGAGGTGGCGGGGAGGCCGTTTCAGATGGTGGTCTGTGCTGAGAAGGACACAGGACTCGGGGAGGCAGGGGCTGACGGGCGGCGAGTCCAGAGAGGCGCCTTCTTGTAGGAGGGGGATGCTCAGACAGAACTGCATCTGGGCCCGGAGCTCCAGCAGGGCTGGCCGGTGGGTGAGGAGGGCAAGGCCGGGGCTCGGCAACAGGACCGGTGCATCTGGCCTCTGGTAGAGTTTCTGCTCCCCAAGGACTGGGGTTATTGTCTGTCTCCTCATGGCTGTCCCGTGCCTGGAACACGACCTGGCCAGAGGCAGGTGCTAAGCAAATATCTGTGAATGAGTGGCCGGTCCGAGTGTGGAGATGCGGAGGACAGGCGGCCTCAGGCTGCAGAGTGGAGGTTAAGTAGATTAGGAGGCCGAGATGGGAGAGAGGCGTACAGGGTTTCTGAGTCCGGACTCCCAGCCCCCTTGGGCTCGGCTCCACCCAAGCCCGTCTGTTCCCCAGACACTCTGTTTTCTATGGTACATTCCCTCTGGCCTTCACGCACCTGCATGTCCTGCCCTGCATGACATAAAAGCAGGTCCAAGGCTGTTCCTACCACCTCCTACCACCTTTATGCTTAAGCTGGGGGATTAAGGGCGCCCCCTGAGATGGTGCCCCTTCCCTGCCCATGGATGGGTGCACCTTGTCTGTGCCGTGGACCCTGCTCTCTGCAGTTGTCTGCCTGTTCGGGTCTCTGCCTGACCCAGGGCCGGGAGTGTTCGTGGGTCGGTGTGTCCCCGCTGAGTCTAGCAATCCGCCAGGCTGAGTCCTGCTGGCCTGCATCGTGACACTGCCATTTACTGGTGACACGGGGCCCACACTGGAGCACCGCTGACCACGTGTCCACTGGTCTCAGCTGGACCTCGCTGTTGGGCCGGGAGCCAGATGGTCAGTGCTGCTGGTGCCTGTGGGCATGGCTGCCGTCACAAGCCTTCTCCTTGGGGCTCAGCAGCTGAGGCATCAGGGCCTGTGCAGAACGCTCTGCAGACCGGCACATGGGGCCAGCGCTGGGCCTCAGCTTGAGAGCGGAGGCACCGACGTGGGGCCTGCCCTTCGTTAGAACACTTTCCGGCCTCCTGGGCTCTGTTTTGTCCAATCTTCGAGGAACGGGCGGAGCTGCTGCGCTCATCCTGGCCCACCCGCTCCAGAGCTGCCCTCACAGACCTCCCCTGCATTGGGATCTGACCAGTACATTCCTGGTCCCAGCACCAAGCCAGGGCGTCCCGGGGCCCCTCAGTTAAGGGGTCAGGGGAAGCAGAGCCGCTTTGTTTTGAGCTGGAGGGGGAGTCGTGTGGGTAGAATTCTCATTTCCTCCAGCGACACTTGTGGCTTACGGCGCCCAGGGCTCCTAGCCAGCCTGTGGGCCACCATGGGACCCCCGTCTCCTGTCGGCCCCTCTTCTGACTGCTTGGTCCATGTTCTGACTGCTCGGGACTTGGTGCTCCTGGGTTGAGTGTCTGTTGTAATTGGCTAGTGTCTGTTTTTTTTTTTTTTTTTTTTGATCAGTATTTTTTTTTTTTTTTTTTTTTTGTAGTATAGCTGGTTTACAATGTGTTAATTTCTGCTGCATAGCTCAGGGATACACTTATACACACATATACATTCTTTTTATAAATATTCTTTTATAGTTCATCATTGGATACTGAATATGGTTCTCTGCTATGCAGCAGGGCCTTGTTTATCCATTCTACTTACAAAAGTTACATCTGCTGACCCCAGCCTCCCACTCCATCCCTCCACCGCCCCCTCCTCCTCGGAGAGCGCCAGTCTGTTCCCTCTGACCCTGAGTCCATTTCTGTTTCATGTGTGTGTGCTCAGGCGCTCAGTTGTGTCTGACTCTTTGCGACCCCATGGACTGTAGCCCACCAGGCTCTTCTGTCCATGGGATTCTCCAGTCAAGAATTCACCACTGGGTGAGGGCAGGCTCGCGATCACTCTGACCTGTCTCAGACCTCTCAGAGTCTGTCCTCTATGTGAATGCAGGTTTGTGGTCACTCTGGTCTGTCACAGACCTCTCAGAGGCTATCTGCAGGGTGAGTGCAGGCTTGTGGTCACTCTGACCTGTCACAGACCTCTCAGAGGCCATCATCTGGGTGAATACATGCTTGTGGTCACTCTGGTCTGTCACAGACCTCTCAGAGCCCATCAGCTGGGTGAATGCATGCTTCTGGAAACTCTGGCCTGTCACAGACCTCTCAGAGGCCATCATCTGGGTGAATACATGCTTGTGGTAACTCTGGTCTGTCACAGACCTATCAGAGACTGTCCGGTGGGTGAATACATGCTTGTGGTCACTCTGGTTTGTCACAGACCTCTCAGAGGCTGTCTGCTGTGAGTACAGGCTCATGGTTGCTTTAGTCTGTCACTGACCTCTCAGAAGCCATCTGCAGGGTGAATGTGGGCTCCTGGTCACTCTGGTGCACAGTTTCCACAGGGCTGTCGAGAGGCACCATGTGGCTGCCCCAGCTGGGGGCCACTTATTGCACTCTTGCTGCCCCCAAGCTATGTCTGGAGAAGGCTAATCCCCATGAGAAGCTACTTTCAGACTTCAGCTCACATGCCAGGAACTAGTCTTTCAGCCTAAGCAGGTCACTTGGGGTTTCCTGTGTTAGTGTTCACAGCTCACATTTCCTATAGGGTGGGCCGGATCTGGGGACACATGTCCTCTGCTGCTAAAAGTGACATTAGACTGTGTTCCCATGGATGGACCACAAGGCATGATGGGAGAATGTCTGCCCTACCTGCTTGGAGGCACTGTGCCCCCAGCCCCTGCCTTCTCCCCACTCAGGTATGGAATGTGGGAGAGCAGGAGGGGGAACCTGGGTCCCCAGTGAGACCCTCTCAGCAGAGCTGGGCCTGGGTCAGGCTTGGAGGGTGTGACTGAGAGTTTGCTGGACAGGACGGCACATTAAGAGGGCCTCCTGCAGTGCAGGTTTCAGGGCTAAATAGCAGCTAAGTGCAGGCCATGGTGGCTGAGCTCACGGCTGTGGATCCTGCAGGCTGAACGCTGAGCCCTGAACGTTGGAAGGTTGTCTGGAGTCACAGGACATGCTTGCTCTCTCTGCTGAGATGATCTCAATGGGGACACAGGTTCCCCTCCTACTCTCTAGAAGGTATCAAACTGAAGCCACTCCTCATGGTGAGCTCTGAGGAAACTCAGGAAAGAAAAGAATACCTGCTTTCCAGCAGCCATCAGACTGCAGCCACTCCCCACTGTGATCCCCGAGGAAACTCAGGAAGGAGAAGTCAGGATGCTGCTCCCAGGTGGTAAGGTATGTATCAAAGGGGATGATTTCAGTGAGATGGCTGGTGCATCTTCCCACACACAGAAAAGTGCTAAGTTCCTTAACTTTAGATGCTGCCCCCTGGTTTTGAAATCCTAAAAGATTTGTACTGAATAAAACAACTCTCAACACCTGTATTATAATATTATTATGTCTATCCATATGAAGTAGAGACTTTCCAAAGAACAACAAGAGACAAGTCTCAACATTCAGCACACTGGCACCAGTGGTGGGCACTCCCCAAAAGATGCAACTAGTGGGGCAATTAGAACAATCATCACCCCTTTTCCCATAAGATTGTGGAATGGACGCTGACACTGGGAATTGTTACAGGGAAGAACAAAAACTGACTCCATGTTGAATGTTTTACTCTAACCTTTGCTTCCTGTAGGCCTGTTTGCTACAGGGATACTGTCCATACATAATGGCCTGCCCCAGGAAACCCCGCCCCTCTGCCTCTGTCCAGGACCTGTCCACCTGTGGGTGGCTACAGGAGGGAGAAAGTAACACATCTCCTCCCGAGACTGGCCATTCCAGGAGATATTTGCCAGATTAATGGCCTTTTTACTGTATTTCCTTACCTCCCAGCTCTGTGTTCTATAAAACACACTGGCATCCAGACCCTGACAAGATGGTTTCTTGGAGATATTAGTCTGCTATCTTCTCAATCTGCTGGCTTTCCAAGTAAAGTCATATTCTTTGCCTCAGCATCTCGGCTCTGATTAATCGGCCTGTTGTGAGGTGTGCAGAACAAGCTTGGACTTGGTAACAGTCCCACATGCCTTGCAGTCAAAAAATCAAAACATAAAATGGAAGCAATATTGTTACAGATTCAATAAAGACTCTGAAAATGGACCATATAAAAAGATCTGAAACCAAAAACCAAAAGGAACTTAGTGGTTGTCTGAAATATTTAGAAAGGAGTTAGTGCCCCTCTTGCCTGTACCCCCTGAAGCCACACTGGACAGTTAGGCCCTGTCCATTCAGGACACACTCTCCAGACCCCGGTGGAGGTGCTCTGCCCTCAGTGCCCACCTGGGTCTCATGTGTAGAAGAGACACAGCCTGGGGGGTCTCCGCTCTGGTCCAGGGGAGCATCACACCAGCCACCCTGTCTCCCTGCCCATAATAAATGAGGAGGGTTCAGCACCTGGGCAAGTGATGCTGTCGGCACCTGGACTGCCTCGTCCTTGTGAGATTTGGTGTTTAGACAACACAGAAGGAGGACCAGCCCTAAGAAGGATCCAGGGAGCAGTGAACCCCTCTTCACAGGGTCCCTGTGAGACCCAAGACTCACTCTGCCCACCCTGTTCTGACTTTTGGGAACTGGCCTTTGTCATTCTCTGGGCAGGAGGTGGGAAGGACAACCCGGTCTCTCTTCCACCTCCTAAGACCCAGGTGGGCCCTGGGGGCAGCATCACCTCCACCTGGGGTCCAGAGAGCGTGTCCTGAATGCACAGGGCCTAACCGTTCAGTGAGGCCATCCCTCATCCACAGTGCACTGACCTGCTGCAGGGTCTCGGGTTCCCTGGCATCCAGCTCCCCCATCGCCAACCCCAGCTTGGTGTCTTGGGAGCCCCTCACTGGCGGGCACCCAGCAGGTGAAAGCTGCATGCCCAGCTAGAAGGAGGAGAAGCCGGTGGAGCAGGTGTCCAGCATGGAGTGTCCAAGGCCCCTCTGCTCCCCCAGGAACACCCAGCCCCGCCTGCCGTGGCCTTGCTCCTCTTTAGTATGTGTCTTTGTGGCTGATGTTGCCAAACACCTTCCCCTGGAAGAGAAGGCTCCATGACCGTGGAAGGGGTGGAGGTGAGGAGGTGCTGTAGCCCTAAACCCAGAGAGCTTCAGAACTAACTCCCCTGAGCCCTGAACGTACTGCCTGTTACATCTGTACCAACCGAGGCCAAGATCCAGGCAGATTCTCTGTGGAAACACTTTTCTGTCCAACAAGAGAGGACTTGTTAACCCACAGCTGAACCCCGAGACGTGGGACGTGCTGTAACTGTGGAGACTGCAGGGAAGGTGTTTGAGAGGCTTCTTCCCGGGCGGCTCCCCGAGGCTCCTGGAGTTACTGGACCCAGAGGTGGAGCACTCGCGCTTCTCTCCTCACTGTAGGCCAGATGGTGCCCCCAACCACACAGCCCTAATCCACCACCTCCCTGAGTTCAACAGAACCCCCCCCCCCCCCCCCCCCGCCCCGGTCATGAGGCCAAAGTGCAGTCTTCTTGGTGAGCAGAGCAGAGGCCGGTGGGAAGAGGGGTGGAGGCTGAAATCTTCTTTGTAGAAGAAAAACACGGACGTGTGTTCCCATGTGTGGTGGCCGGATGCTGCAGTAATTGATGCTCCCCACCCATTTATGGGTGGATTTTAGTTTCTGTATTTTCTAAATTTCTTTTTTTTTTTAAACAGCTGCATATTATGAGAAAATTTTTGCAATCAACATGAGCACTTGCAAAATAAGATCTTTTGTTTTTTCTTTTCCTAAAATGTTGCAGTTTTCTATGGTGACCGATGAACAGCCGCCTACTTTTAAGTATTCATTTAATTGGCTGTGCTGTGTCTTAGCTGTGGCATGCAGGGCCTTCAGTTGCAGCATGTGGGATCTAGTGCCCTGACCAGGGATTGAACGTGGCCCCCTCTGTTGGGAGCTGAGTCCTAGGCTCTGGTCAGCAGAGAATGATGCGATCTCCTACTTAAAGCAAGGTTATTTATTTATTTTCGGCTTGCTGGGTCTTCGCTGCTGTGTGGGCTTTTCTCTGGCTGTCGGGCGTGGGGGCTGCTCTCTCGTTTCTGCGCTGAACTTCTCCCTGTGGTGGCTGCTCTGTTTGGGAAGCAGGGGCTCTAGGCTCTTGGACTGCAGTAGTTGTGAACGGACTTAGTTACTTCACGGCACGTGGGGTCTTCCCAGATCAGGGATTGAACCCGTGTCTCCTGCATTGGCAGGTGGATTCTTAACCACAGCACCACCAAGGGAGTCATTCCCCTCCCCGCTTCCTGCCAACATCCTATTTAAAAAAAGACTATAAATAATCTGTTTAGTAAGTTTTCAGGAGTCTGAGCTCTGAGGTCAGCGTCTGGGTGTCATTCTCCCAAAGGCATCTTGGCTTCAGATACTGGCTGGGCTCATGAGTCCAGTAAGCAGGGCAGGTCTGGTGGCTGAAGACAGGCTTGGCCTCTGGAGCTCTGCCCTCACCGACTCACCCAGGGTCCCCGAGCCCAGGCAGCCAAGCAGAGCCGCGCGCAGGCGGGGCTGGTACAGCCACGGGGCCGCCGTGGTCAGGGTGGAGTGTGCGGCGGAGGCAGCTGGCTGTCCGTCCCGTGACTGCTGGTGTCCTGTGTGACCGTGCAGGGCAGTGCCGGTGTCAGGTGGGACCTGGCCGCTGTCCTGGGGACAGGATGGGACCTCAGAGAGCTCGCATCCCCACTCCCCATCTCCCAGCTCTGGTTCAGATCGTGGATTGTGGCTGCTGGCAGCTCCCTGGGCTGGGAGGCTGTGTAAAGCATCAACCCCCTTGCTCAAGGTCAGCTGAGACCCCCAGCTCTGGGGTCACACACCATCTGTGCCACCATCCAGGTCATCCCACATCTGTGAGGGAGGGCCTGTGTGGGGCTTGGGTGATGGGGGATTTGGGGGTGTTTTGGGCTGGCCCCAGGAGTCAGCTTTTTGAGGGGAGGGGAGCGGAGGGGATGGGAGGGAGAAGGTTTGACCTGCTCAGCCTTCCAGGGGATTCCAGGCGCAGCTCTGGTGGGAGGTGCAGGTGAGAAGCCCCTGCAGGTTTCTGGATCCCCACTGTTCTTCAGTTGAAGCCCCTCTGCCTACACCACCCCTAACTCTCCCTCCCGTTGCCCCGGCCTGAAGCCACAGAAGACGGGGAGTTTACGTGGCTTCCCTTCCTGTAGGGAAACCAAGCCACAGACAAACACGTTCCTTTAAGAAAGCATAGAAACCGGAAAATAATAGTGGGTGGTTATTACTGACACGGTTCATGTAGAGACGCTTCACAAGCCTGGCACACGGAGGGAACTGAGGGCCGTTGCCCCAAGTCCTGGACTTCGCATCCTCCCCCCCCCCTCCCCGTGGCCCACTCTCCCCTTGGTGTCTTCTGGTGACCGGGCGGACTTCAGCCTCCTGAACCCCTTCTGGAAGGATCAGGCCAGGGCAGAGGTCATTCACAGAGGGGAGGGTGTGGTCGACCTTAAGAACCCCATTACCTCCACTCTGTGTCAGAGCTCGGTTCCCGTTCTAAGTAAGCGTGGCTTCCTGGTGCTGTCCCCACCCTCACTCACCCAGGGTGAATGGGCTTTGTGTCCACTTTGTCCCCTTGTGCAGCCTGGTCACCCCAGGACCTGTGCTGTGTGTGCATCTGCCCTGCTCATAGCTCACCCCGGGGCCCATCAGACTTCGCTCATGAAAGGGAAGTGTAAGGATGAAGTATTCCATGGTTAAGAATTTCAGGGTCGTGACAGCGTTGCCCAGAGCGCACGGGCACAGGTACGAGGCCCATGCAGAGAGAAGCCGCGGTGTGGTCTTCAAGGACCCTCCGTGTGGGGGTAGGATGGGGGACGGTCAGGGATTTCATGCAAACGCGGCTCCAGGCTCTGTTCTCGGCAGGGGGATGAATGTGGGGACTGCCTGTCTGTGGACGGGCTCTGGGGCTGCCCAGCTCAGCAGGAACAGCAGCGGTTGGAAGGGAGGTCGCCCTCCCTTAGCACCCCTGACCTCACACCCCCTCATCAGGGCGTCCTAGTGCCTGAATGGCCCCTTCCTCGTCTAGCTGTGAAGACCTGGAAGTTGTGGGGGCTGGGGGACATGCAGAAAACAAATTCTGCAATGCAATTATCCTTGTATTAAAAAAATAAAAAATATTAAAAAAAAAAAAAAAAAAAAACACAAAAGACAGCAAAGGTGGGGTTTGCGTTCTCAGCTAGCCTCTGCCAGATTCCGCCTGTGCTTACGCATCAGACCAAAATGCTGGTGCTCCCACCTTGTATCACAGTGAGATTAGAGACACAGAGAGGTTCAGCATCTTGCCCCAGCTCACGCAGCTGCTGGGGGCAGGGCTGAGAACTGGACCCCTGTGGTCGCATCTGGAGTCCAGATGCTGTGATGACCCCGAAGGAGCGGCAGAGACCAGACGGACCATGCTGAGTCAGGCGAGCGCGCTCACACACACACGTGCACGTGGCCTTCACCTTTGCAGCTACAGAAGTCAGAGGGACCCAGAGGGTTACCAGGAGAGGCCAAAGGAGAGTCGAGGTCTATAAGGAGGAGAGGCCACACTTCCCAGGAGGCCAGGGAATTCCCTTCTCTGGTGAGTCTGACTCCACTGTGCATTCCTCTCCCTGGACCCAGGATTGACTGTCCAGTGACCTAACTGACTTGGCTCCAGAATTATGCCTTCCCCGGGGTTCAGCTACAACTGGACCCCACTACTGTCAGTGATAAGGGGGGAATGAGTACATAGTCTGGGCTTCAGATTTGTTTGGAGACAAAATTTATTAGAAAAGGAGACCTAAAATACCACGAAGGCAATTGGCATGAACATCTCCAGAACACTTAAGAAACCCTCTGCTGTTTATCTACCTCCTCTGCTGTCACGAAAGTGGAAGGTCTATTTAAAAAGTAATTCTGTGCTTATCACACTCTTTCTTTACAATGTTTATCATATATTTATTTATTCGGCTGTGCTGTGTCTTAGTTGCAGCCTGTGAGAGCTAGTTCCCCAATCAGGTATTGAACGTGGGTCTCTGCATTGGAGTCTTGGCCACTGGGCCACCTGGGAAGTCTCTCTTCATACTCCTGGGGACAGTAACGGGTCACAAGCCTCCTCTGAGGCCCCCTTAGAGCTGAGGCATGGGGTGGCTGCAGTAATCCTCCTGTGGCTAAGGTGTGGTTTGTTGGTCATGACTCACTCACACTCCCTGCAAACATAGGGCTACTCCCCTGTGTGTGTCCTCTGGTGTCTGATGAGGACGGACTTCTGACTGAAGCTTCGCCCACAGTCCCCACAAACATAGGGCTTCTCCCCTGTGTGTGTCCTCTTGTGGGAGATGAGATGGGACTTCTGACTGAAGCTTCGCCCACACTCCCTGCAAACATGGGGCTTCTCCCCTGTGTGTGTCCTCTGGTGGGTGATGAGGAGGTACTTCCGACTGAAGCTTCGCCCACACTCCCTGCAAACATAGGGCTTCTCCCCTGTGTGTGTCCTCTGATGTGTGATGAGGTTGAAGTTCTTACTGAAGCTTTGCCCACACTCCCCACAAACATAGGGCTTCTCCCCTGTGTGTGTCCTCTCGTGTGTGATGAGGGCTGACTTCTGACGGAAGCTTCGCCCACACTCCCCGCAAACATAGGGCTTCTCCCCTGTGTGTGTCCTCTGGTGGATGATGAAATCTGACTTCTGAATGAAGCTTCGCCCACACTCCCCACAAACATAGGGCTTCTCCCCTGTGTGTGTCCTCTGGTGGATGATGAGATGGGCCTTCTGACTGAATCTTCGCCCACAGTCCCTGCAAACATGGGGCTTCTCCCCTGTGTGTGTCCTCTCGTGTGAGATGAGATTTGACTTATCATTGAAGCTTCGCCCACAGTCCCTGCAAACATAGGGCTTCTCCCCTGTGTGTGTCCTCTGGTGTATGATGAGGACGGACTTCTGACTGAAGCTTCGCCTACACTCCCTGCAAACATAGGGCTTCTCCCCTGTGTGTGTCCTCTGGTGTCTGACGAGGACGGACTTCTGACTGAATCTTCGCCCACACTCCCCGCAAACATAGGGCTTCTCCCCTGTGTGTGTCCTGTGGTGTGTGATGAGGTTGAAGTTCTTACTGAAGCTTCGTCCACACTCGCCACAAACATAGGGCTTCTCCCCTGTGTGTGTCCTCTCGTGTGTGGTGAGACTTGACCTGTCCTTGGAGCCTTGCCCACACTCTCCGTACGTGAACCTCATAATCCCTGAGACCCCTGCCCCCGTGAGAAATGTGCCTGTGTCCTCTGGATTCAGTTTCTGGCTTGTGCTGGGCTCGTCTTTCATTCTCTCATGCACCCCAGAACCCCCCATTTGTCCTCTGCATGAGTAGGAAGAGGCCCTTGAAATCCTCTTCAGCCTTACGCTTTTAAGCAAAGGTTGGGGCCTGTCCTTGGCCTCCCGGCCCTCAGGTTTTTCGCTTGGGCTGTGTGGATCTGAATATCGCTGATTTTGATTGCCTGGGCAGGGATCCTCTGGTTGAAGGAGGTCTCTTTCAGATGGTCTCAGGAGGGTCTGAGAGGGGTGACTGCGTTGGATGTGTTGGCTGAGGAATTTCTGACTGGAGAAGGCCAGAGAGCAGGAGGCACATGGGTGGATCTTGGGCTTCGGTTCTGCTGAAAGAGGAAGCTTTTGGTCAGGTAGCTGGTTTGCCATGGTCAGGCCCTCCCCAGTAATCATCTAAGTGTTGACAGGGCAGGATTTGTCTCCCATTGAGTGTGTCTTTACAGTCCACTTTTCCATTCCACTCTTATTCTCTACATCTACAGAAATCCAGGAAGCTGATGTCAAGGGCCTTTTCTACATATCACCCAGATAGGGACCTTCCAGCAGCATCAGAGGCAGTGTCTCTCCATCAGGAGATGGATCGCAGGGACTTTCCCTGCGTGTAGTTATCTGAAAAGTTACGTCACAGTGGCCACAGGTATTTACCCTACTGAGAGATAAGACTTGATGACTTAGGTGGAATCTCCTGAGAGGCTTCCTGTGAGGGTAAAGGGTCTGTTAAGTTAGGGGTGCCTGGCCTGGAGCTCTCTGCATATGGGAGGCAGCACAGGGGGTGGTTAGAGCAGGTGAGTAAAGCTGAATTTGAGGCTCCTTGTTCAAAGAGCAGCCTTTGTGCCGATCTCTGCAGGAAGTGGGTTTGAGACTGGATGAGACCGAGCGGCCCAGGTCCCACTGACCATAGGTCTCTGGCTCCTGCTGCCCCAATTGGTTCACAAATTGCTCCTCTCTCAGTTTCCCATAAATCATAAAATAAATGCATATCCTTTCTCAAGCCTCAGCAGTATTCATACCGCATTTATTTCATTCAGGCTTAGTCCACTTAGCATGCACTAGGAAGCCCTATTTAAAAATACATCTCCAGCCAGATTCTTCACACCCTCATTCCCAAGCATCTTCAGCCAGCCCAGTCTCCCCTCATGTCTGGCAAGGAACTGACCTCTGAGGGGACTCCCCGCTGCTGTCTCTTCCCAAAAGTGAACCAAAGCATCGTCTTAGCACAGAGAACATGCCGCTTGCAGCTGAAAGCCTCGCGGTTGTTCTGTGTCACCCAGGAAGGCCCCTGGGGCCTGCACGTGGACACAGGCCCTGAAGCTTCCGTGTCCCGTCCAGCCTCCTTCCTCTCCCCCTGTGCTTACTCCTGCGACCCCTGGCATGGCCTCTCTTCCTGGCCCTGGGTCTGAGGCACTGGCTGCTCCCCTGCCTGGAATCCTTTCCCGCAGGTGTTATCTCTGCAGAGACCCTGCCCCACCGTCCTGCACCACACCCCACCCTCTGCTCACGCTGACCCGAGGTACGCTCCCTGCGCTGGTTTTCCTCAGAGCACCAGCCCCTGTCTGGTATGAAGCCCCTGCTGCCCCAGGGCAGTGGTTCTGTCTGTTTTGGTGCGTGGAGCCCCATCTGGCACAGAGTGTGAACTCACATGACAACAGACTGGAACAGTAACTGAATGCACATCACTGCACATGTGTGCACCCCAATGTTCATCACAGCACTGTTTATAATGGCCAGGACATGGAAGCAACCTAGATGCCCATCAGCAGACGAATGGATAAGGAAGCTGTGGTACATATACACCATGGAATGTTACTCAGCCATTAAAAAGAATTCCTCTGAATCAGTTCTAATGAGACGGATGAAACTGGAACCCATTATACAGAGTGAAGTAAGCCAGAAAGATAAAGGCCATTACAGTATACTAACACATATATATGGAATTTAGGAAGATGGTAATGATAACCCTATATGCAAAATAGAAAAAGAGTCAGATGTACAGAACAGACTTTTGGACTCTGTGGGAGAAGGCGAGGGTGGGATGTTTCAAGAGAACAGCATTGAGACATGTATATTATCTAGGGTGAAACAGATCACCAGCCCAGGCTGGATGCATGAGACAAGTGCTCAGGCCGGGTGCAATGGGAAGACCCAGAGGGATCTGGTTGAGAGGGAGGTGGGAGGGGGGATCGTGATGGGGAATACATGTAAATTCATGGCTAATTCATGTCAATGTATGACAAAAACCACTATAATATTGTAAAGTAATTAGCCTCCAACTAATAAAAATAAATGAAATAAATAAATTAATTAATTAATTAAAAAAATACTGATGACTAAGGAATTCCACTTACTTTCTTTAAATTGGCAGATGTCATTCATAAATTTCCTAGTGTGACTCTTAAAATATCTTTGCCCTATAAATATTTTAAAATAAAATGTCTTTATTTTAGTTTAAAAAAAAATAATGGGAGAAATTAAGGAAGAAAGAGATAAAGGGCAGAGAGCTGGTAGGTGCTAGAAAACTTGCCTTTTGCTCCTAAGCCTTTCAGCAGAAGGAGATGTTACATATTATTTTACATGAAATATTAAAAATTAGAACTAGCATTTTTAATATAAAAATTTTTCCTAACAATCATATGAAAAGAATCAAATACTGAGGCATTTTATTTGCAACTCAACTGACTTTGGACTGGATTGTCCTTTGCTTCTAAATCGGACCATGGAGGCTCCCAGGATGGGGTGGGGTGCTGGAAGAGGGCTGACACTCACCTCTCCTGATCGCGAGCTCACTCTTCCCCCTGCTGTTCCGCTTGATGCCAAGGTCCTGAGCATACTCGTCCCCGTACCAGACCAGCAGCTCACAGCCCGGCCTGACCACCTGGCAGGTTCGGTAGAAGATCTGCCCGTGATACTGGAAGGCCACCAGGTTCTGCTCCTCATCGTCCCGGGCACAGTTCACATACCTGGGGGCGAGGCCGGGAAAGGGAAAGAAACCTCAAGAGATGAGTGCCCTCCACTCTCCGACCATGCCCAGCTCCTTGCCTTCCGCCTCTGAGGCCGCCCCTCATGTGGACCTTCTGTTCACACCTTCAACCAGGCCATGTGAATTCCCATGCCTTTCTCTCCTTACCTAATTAGCCATTTTCCGGAGCCCAGTTCCAGACTCGTCTCCACCTGGACTGTGCGTGAGGCTGGTGACCTCCAGCTCCTCTAAACTCTGAATTAAGTTCTCTTCCATCCACAGGACTTGGTGCTCCTTGGCTAACACGCAGCCCTCAGCACTCACCCCAGCCTGCCTTCTCTCCCGAGGCTTTCTCCCATCTCCCCACGTGTATCCAGGGTCCTATTCGCTTGCCTACCCTCTCCCACGGACACTTGGAGAGAGCTCTGATATAGCTTGAGACACGGAACAGTAATTGTTTGTTCACTGTCTGCCTGCCCTGATGAAAGGAGAGGCCCTCAGAGAATGGCCCCACTCAGAGCCATCCTGCCCCCCATTCCTTCTGAGGCCTCAGGGCCCACTTCTCACTGGAACCAAGCCTGAGGAGGTTGTTGCTCACATAGAGTCAAGGTCTCCTGTATTAGGTTTTCCTGGCGCTGTGTAGTTACTCAAAGAGAAAAAAATAAGGTTACTGTTCCTAAAATCAATTGGCTAATGTCTGTTTGCAGTCTGTTCTCCAAAAGGACATGGGTTGTGTGATCTGCTTCAGTAACGAAGTTCACTGTCTAAACTGAAACATAAAGTGCGTGGTAAGTGTCCATTAAGTGAGTTAAAGTGTTCCTGGTGAATCTAGACTCCTCAAGTTGTTTTCAAGTCCACCAGTTTTGTTCAGCATATAGACTTGTATCTTGACGGCACATGCCATATTTTTATTTCCCTCTTTCTAGTGTCTTTTGAAATGAAAGAACATGATATGGAGGGAAAAGAGGAAAGAAGATGTGAAAGCTGTTGAGGGAGCCGGGTTGAGAAGGAAAGGGGCGGGGGATGGAAGGAATCTTGATGTCTACACACTGCAGACTCACTGCACTCACCTCATCCAGTTGGCCCAAGACGTGTCCTTTCCATCCACATACTCGTAGCAGTTCCTCCCTTTGGTTATCTGAGTGTCAGAAAAAGAGTTACAAGATGTCTTTTTTTTTTTTTTTTAATCGGTAGGAAGCAATAGAAGAGCTATTTCCCTCTGTAGTCATTGATGCTTTTGAGCCTGATTGGATTCAACTGCCAGTCGGACCACACGGTAAGCCCTTACTCATCATTCCAAGTCTGAGTCTCTTGGTTCATTGAAGGCAAGGGCTCCACAAGGGAGGAGTCACTTCTGTGTGCCTGGACCACTGTGTTCACACCTCTCTTCTGACCTTTAGATACAGGTCCTGAGTGTCTGTGCACTGTGGTTCCACCTCTCCTCTGACCTTTAGATAGAGGTCCTGAGTGTCTGTACACTGTGTTCCCACCTCTCCTCTGACCTTTAGATAGAGGTCCTAGGTGTCTGTACACTGTGGTCCCACCTCTCCTCTGACCTTTGGATAGAGGTCCTGTGTGTCTGTACACTCTGGTCCCACATCTGCAGTAACCTTTAATAGAGCTCCTGAGTGTCTGTACACTGTGTTCCCACCTCTCCTCTGACTTTTAGATAGAAGTCCTGTGAGTGTGTACCAAGGTGTTCCCATCTCTCTTCTGACCTTTAGATGGAAGTCCAGAGTGTCTGTACACTGTGGTCCCACCTCTCCTCTGACCTTTAGATGGAACTCCTGTGTGTCTGTACACTGTGGTCCCACCTCTCCTCTGACCTTTAGAGGGAAGTCCTGTGTTCACGCCCAGGGCACACAGTACACAGGACTGACTGTGTCATTGCCATCCATGTTATCACCATGTGCGTCCTCGCATGTAGACATGAAGTACCCCCCACCACACACAAGCGGTTAGAGGCCAGAGGACAGGGAAACAGGTGCTTCTCACCTGCCAAGCATATCCACTCTTGGCGGCCTCTTCATTGTCTGTGATCTTGCCCTCATAGGGGCCAAAGTGCAGGCCCAGCGGCAGATCGGACGCCTCGTTCCACACTCCAAGCCCAGCGTCAGGGATGCCCGACAGTCTGATGCTTAACCCAGGGGGCAGAGTGAGGGCTGAGCGGTTGGCATGCCCCTTTTCCACTGCACAGTCCTTTACAAAGCTTGGGGGCCCATGGGCAGCACAGCTGTCGATGAAGAAGTTCTGACACTCCTCACAATCTGGAGGTGAGAACAGGGATGAGAGGAGGTATCGTGATGTTGCTGGTCGTAACGCCCTTCAGAAAAAACTGGGGCATTCATGGCATTTGGCCTTGATCCTGCACCCCAAGTCATAGAGGAAGGGGATGGCCGGGGGACCAAATGGTGAGGTGAGGTTAGTGGACCAAGGCCTCGTAGCCCCTTCTCCGTGAGTGGGCCAACAGGGTCACTCACAGAGGTAGTCGTCATCCTGGGGCTCGCTGACCTCTTGGTACACGTGGCCCTTTCTTTCTCGTAGACTGTACCTCTTCACTCCAGTCTCCTTTCTTCTGAGTTCTAAGATGGAGAACAGAAGCTAAGCAAGGCCGGTGGGGTCTGGGGAGTTAGTCCCTGTTTTATCACAAACTGTGAGATCTCCTACCTGTCCATCTATACACTTTGTTAAAACTTTCTCACATGTAGTTTTCAAACTTTTACTTTTGTAATTTTATGTTTTCATGTTACATTATTTATTTCTTGGCCACACTGCATGGCTTGTGGGATCATAGTTTCTTGACCAGGAATGGAACCCATACCTCCTGCAGTGGAAGTGGGGAGCCTTAAGCACTTCACCCCCAGGAAGTCCATTCTCTATACTTTGTTTCTTCTCCCTTTAACTACTGGTTCAGGATACTGAGGCTCCACTGACCAGAGATGCCCAGTTCAGTGATAGCATCCTGCACTTCCCGTTAGTAGGTTTAACTTCCCAACCATCCTACTTAGGAAATAGTTCACCAACACATCTACTCAGAAAAGATATGCTAAGGGCACATGACATGTAAGGCACTGAGCAGAGATCTGGGCATAAACACTAACAAAGCACAGTTCCCATCATCACAGATGGGTTTATTGAACTACTTGTAGGTGTCAGACTTTTGCATTTAATGTAAGGCTTTCGAGCACTATGAGTTATGTATCCTTATCTTCACTTTACAGATAGCAATCGGGACCTCAGAAAATGAATAAGATTTTCCCAAGGCCCCAGTGCTAACTTCATGTCTCAGATCAGTCCACCTTAAACCCATGCCTACCGAAAGTCCATGCCACACACCTAGGCCATACTTAGTTTTTCTACAGGGATTAGAGCAACTAATTAGAGGAGCTCCCCAAATTTCTCTTACCGACTTTTTGTCTGGGGTGCTGTCCAGGGGTCCTTGCTTTTCTGTGATGGGGCACTGGTTTCTGAGCCTGCTTGGAGCCACTTGTTTTCAGCAATTTTGCTACTCCAGGCAATTCCTTCAAACTAGATTCCTTACTTAATGGTGCCCTGGACATTCTCTTCCATGTGAGTAAAAGACAACAGGCATTTCTTTAGTTCTTTAGGACTTTATGAAGTGTTTTCACATGCATGACTTTAGTTAATACTTTGACAATTATTGGAAATACCTGATTTGGGGGCGGGGCGGGGGGGGGCCTGAACACTGGAATGTAACAAAAGGACCTAGGTGGATAGTGAATCAAAACTAGAATTCATATCTTAAGGTTCTTCCCCTTCAACTTTCTGCATAAAAATGAGAGCAAGGCAGGGAGAATAGCTGGAGGTCAGGGAAAGAAGAGGGTAAGTGCTCGTAGAGAGATCTGGGGGGGTTGTATTAATTAGTGGCCCTTTGATGGATGAGGAAGTATGGAAAATTACAGAGGGGACAAAACACATCTGGAAAATAAGGTGACAAAGCAGTGAGATTAAGAAGAGAAAAGACGATCGGCAGAAACACATTTAGACAATAAAGAAAATGAGATGAAAGTTGCAGGTTGCCATATCCTAGAGACAATGTTTGGAATTAAAGTACCTGGTCACATCAGTTCTTCTTGAACAAGGCTGTATGACTAGCTGATTCTCCTCAGTTTCCTGATCCATGAATTGGTATTCAGGCTAATTCTTAATGTTATAGTGGACATGAAATTTAATAACCTTCAACAAATTGTTGTGTGAGCTATTTAATACAGTAAGAACGTGAGCGTACATCCCTGATATCAATTTATTCCCTAAACTGCATCTATATTTGAAGTCTAGCTCACAGACACTATCTTCAGCAATCTTTGACCTTTCTACTCCTAGATGAATGCTTAAATGTGGAGTCACTCATTCACAAAACATTCAGGGGGCCCTCAGGGGCTTTGAGCTGGGCCTGGACTTCTGAGAATGAATGGGTGTGGGCTAGCTTCCCAAAGCTCACAACACAGGGGCAGGCTAAACAAATGATTCCAAACAGGAGAGTTGCCTATTAGAGCTCAGAGGAGGAGCTGTTACTCCTCCTGCAAGAAGGAGCATTTGAAATGATGCCCAGATGGTGAGTTTCTACTCAAAAGTGGGTAATCTATGTGATGTCCTTCTGTTATTTTCTTATTTGTTGCTTTTCAGTCATAAACCTGAGGCTTCTCAGGGTGGCGAGCTGCTTCCTCTTCTTGGAGTGGGAGGCTCTGAGGTAGGGATCCTGTCTCCTTCTTCATCTTGGACCATCCACTCTACAAACTGCCCAGCATGTCCTTAGCTTCCCTTAGTCAGATGTCTTAGCATATCCCTGCCTAGCACAGCACAAAAGAACTGAGGTTGAAAACATCTCTCAGATGAATGATATAAAAATGTATGAATAAGCTTCATAGAACTATGGAAGTTTTAATCAGTTTGTAAGGGGTTTAGAGAATGTGCATTGGTTTAGATTGCACTACCAGTGATACTGTGATCTCAGGCATATAATCAAATGTTTTTTACCTCATTTTTGGGATCTATAATGGTGATAGCTATATACCTACTTATAGGTACTGTAGGATTGATTTAAGGTTTAGGTAAGTTTATTCACATAAAATGCTTAAAGTCTGAAATATTATGAAAATAGTGTAACAACAGAACTGCCTACTACTGCTGTTGTTCTTACTAACTGTAAAGGTGGTGATGATATCAGACAGTGTGCTAAAGATCCAGGGCAGGAAGGCAGCCGTCTCCAGGATCTCTGTGTTTTCTCCTATTCTCACCTGTGACTGGATCCATGAGGAGGACATTTTGGCAACAGGATTTGGGAAATACTCACCTTCTGGTGTTTACTGTGCTCCACTCTGAAGGGCATCGAAGAAGGTTTACCTAAAAAATGGTGAGAATCAGTGTTTTGGTTGGTAAATATTTCCAAACTCTGGGTATTCTAACTAAGGAGACATAAATCTAAGCCAGAGAGTGACAAAGACAATGATTACCAAAGGAGGAATGGAAGATGATTTCTGTATCATCAACTTCTGTGCTTCCACTGGGAGCATTACATAATTTTCTTAAAATTAAAAAAAAAAAAAATGAAACTTCATCTGTGCCTCATCTGATGTTCATAAAGTATCTAATAAATTTAGTAGCCTTTCATGACAAAAGTACTCATCAATGTAGAAATACGAGGAAGTTACTGCAATATAATAAAGGTCATATATTGAAAGTCTATCTCCAACATCCTAGTCATCAGTGAAAAGCTGAAAACTTCTACGATCAAGAAAAAAAGGCAAGGATGCCTGATATCTACATTTCTGTTCGCCATAATATTAGAACTGCTAGCCAGGGCTTTAGGTTAGAAATGGAAACAAAAGACTTCCATTTGGAAAGAAAGAAGTAAAATTATGTCTGTTCACAGGGGCATGGTTTTATGTGCAGAAATATCTTTAAATCCACAAACACAAAAATCCTGCACAGAAAGTTGCACGGTACAAAATCAACATTCAAATATCTTTCCATGCATGAAGAATGACCATTCCAGAAAGTAAGAAAACAATCCTATTTATTTTTTATTTTTTTAAAGCTATACTGAACAGCTAAATTAAAAAACAATATATTTATTTTTATTTATTTGTTTGTGCCAGGTCTTTGTTGCAGCATGTGGGATCTAATTCCCTGACTAGGGACTGAACCCATGTTCTCTGCATTGGGAGTGTGGAGTCTTAACCACTGGACAAATAATCTTATTTATAATAGCATTGAAAAGAATGAAGTAATTAGGAGTAAACTTAAGGAGATGAAAGACTTATATGTTGAAAACTACAAAATATTGCTGAAAGGAATCTGACATAAATAAATAGATAGGTGTCTCATGTTTATGGATTTGGAGGCTTAATATTATTAAGCTGTTCATACTACCCAAAGCAATTTAAAGATTCAATGCAATTCCTATTAAAATCCCAATGGAATTTTTTTCAGATATAGAAAATCCATCCAACAGTTAACACAGAATCTCAGAGCACCCCAAATAGGCAAAGCAATCTTAGAAAGAACAGCAAAGCTGGAAGCCTCTGATTTCCGAATATACTACAAAGGTACTGGAACCAAAAGAGTGTAGATTTGGCAAAAAATGTATCCTTAGTCGCTGAGTCTTCTTGACTTTTTGTGACCTTTTGGACTGTAGCCCACCAGGCTTCTCTGTCCAGGGGATTTCTCAGGCAAGAACACTGGACAGGGTTGCCATTTCCTTCTCCAGGGGATCTTCTTAACCCATGGAGTGAACCCGCATCTCCTGTGTCTCCTGCACTGAAGGCAGATTGTTCACCTGCTGAGCCACTGAGGAAGCTGGCTGGCATAAAGACAGATATGTCAATCAATGGAACAGTATAGACAGCCAGAAATAAACTCTTGGATACATGGTCTAATGATCTTCATCTAGGATGTCAGGATAATGAGGAAAGTTTAATCCCTGTAATGAATGGTGCTGGGGAAACAAAATAACCATATTCAAAATAATGAACATCTTACATCTTGAAGAAAAATCAATTCAGAATGGATTGAAGACCTAAATGCAAGACTTGATAAGACTCTTAGAAGACAACAAGGGTGAAGCTTCAGGACGCTGAAACAGCAATGATTTCTTAGATATGGTGCCAAGTGCACAAGTATTAGTAACAAAGTAAAAATAGACAAATGAGATTAATCTTAAAACCTCTGTGCAGAAAAGGACACTGAACAGAGTTGAAAAGGCCACCTATAGGATGGTAGAAAATATTTGTAAAATATGCATCTGGTAAGGAGTTACTAATCATACACCAGTATGAAGGCTACCTATAAGCCAGGAAGAGACCCTAATTGACCATGATGGCACCTTGATATCAAATTTCCACACTCCAGCCTTGTAAGAAAACAAATTTCTGTGGTTTAAGGAATGCAGTCTGCTTTGTTATGGCAGTCTGAGCTGACTAACAGTGAGAGAAGGGATTGAATAGACATTTCTCCAGAGAAAATACACAAATGGCCAACAAACATATGAAAAGATGCTCAATATTACTAATCAAAAGGGAAATACAAATTGAAACCTTCTGTGATGGGCAATATCTATAAGAAGACAATAGCAAGCTTGGTAAGGATACGGAGAAATTGGAACACTTATACACTATTGTTGGCAATGTAAAATGTTGCAAGCTTTCTAGAAAACAGTATGGAGTTTCCACAGAAAATTAGAACTGCTGTATGATCTAGGAATCCCACTAAAAAGTGTATTTCCATAAAAAGTTGAAAGCAAGTTATTGAATAAGTAGTGGGCACATGTATGGTCATTTCCGCATTATTCCCAATGGGCAAGATGTGTAAGCAACCTAAATGTTCATTGGTGCATAAAAGATAAAGATTATATATAAGATATATGTTATAGCTCTTATATCCACATGCACACAATGGAATGTTTTGAAGCCTTAAAAAAGATTTCTGTCATATGCTCCATCATGGATGGGCCTTGATGATATTATACTAAGTGAAATGAAACAATCAAAAAAGACAAATATTGCCTGATTCCACGTCTATGAGGTATCTAAATTAATCAAATCCATGGAAACAGAAAATATAATCGTGGTTGCCAAGGACTGTGAGGAGGAAGGATTGGAGAATTGTTACTCAGTGGGTTAGGGCTTCAGTCACGCAAGATGTAACATTTCTACAGATTTGTTGTACAGCAATGTGTATATATCCCCTGTGGCTCAGCGGTAAAAAATCCACCTGCAATGCAGGAGATGCAACAGATGCAGGCCCAGTTCCTGGGTTGGGAAGATCACCTGGAGCAGGAAATGGCAACCCACTTCAGGATTCTTGCCTAGAGAATCCCATGGACAGAGGAGCCTGGTGGGCTACAGTCTATGGGTACGCAGAGTCAGACATGACTGAGCGATTAGCACTATGGCCACTAATACTAACGTGCACATAGTTAGCAACAGTGTACCACACACTCAGAAATTGTTAAAAAGGTAAATAAAGACGTGCAGGTGTATGGTGAGCCAAGGCGTATGTATTCCCTATGAAGAATCTCTCCTTATGTCAAAACCTTTGCAGACAACCAAATGTTCGTTTTCATGTCCCTTTCACTAGTTTTAATAACCTAATGGAACAGAGGGACTTCCCTGGGGCACAGTGGATGAGAATCTGCCTGCCAATGCAGAGGACACAGGTTTGATGGCTGGTCCGGGAAGATTCCACTTTCTGCGGGGCAGCTAAGCCTGTGTGTCACAAGCTACAGAGCCTGCACATGCTCTGCAACGAGAAGACACTCACCACAACCAGAGAAAGCCCATGGACAGCAATGAAGACCGAGTGCAGCCAAAACTAAATAAGTAATTTTTAAAAATCTGGGAGAACAGAAATCCACAGATGGAGAATCACAGAAATATCTAATTTGTTTTCTGCAGTCTAGGCAGATTAACTCTTCTAAACTGAGCAGCAGAAGAGGAAGTGAGCTGCTCACTTCCACTTTATAAAAGAAGTGTACTTCATTTTATTTACCTGATGCCATCTCTGGTCAGTGAAATGTGGGAAATATCATGGAGAATAAATAGTTCTCTCAAACACTTTCCCAGAATCAAAATAAAGAATTAGTTTAACCTTAGGGTAAGAAGATCATGGGTTTTGTTTTATATACATACATAAATAATCTTGACATAATATGATAATCATTTCCTCATCGAAGAGATTTAATCCAATAACCAATGAGATTAGTATTAAATCTGTTTGGTGAATTTATTTCTAAGGTTTCTTTAACTGCCTTTCACTAAGAATGTTTAGCAAAAATAATTCTTTGTAAAAAGAATGATAAATTTTAACCATAAAACTTTTGAGAATTACACTGGAAAACCTATACATTCATCTTCATTCAGACTTATGTAAATATTCAGCCACAACCACTTCAGAATGCTGAAAATTATGTTTTCTTTGCTAATGGCTGAGATGTAGTGAGACCTAAGCCCAGGCTGGTTTCAGGAAGACACCTCCAAATCCTCCTGGCCTCTCACCTTGCTGCCTTGGTGTCCATTCTTCATCAGAATCCTCAGGGTCATCTACCTGGGGTTTGATGACCTGCCTGCGGTGATGCATGAAATCCGGTCGAGTGGCTCTGAAACCTGGAAAGAAGCAAAATATTTGTCCTAAGAAGGAGAAACAAAGCATAGAAGCAATGGGAAGTGTCACAAAGTCAGGGAATCAGTGGGACGGGCT
This sequence comes from Dama dama, assembly GCF_033118175.1. Lineage (NCBI taxonomy): Eukaryota > Metazoa > Chordata > Mammalia > Artiodactyla > Cervidae > Dama > Dama dama. The sequence continues at coordinate 83,301,150 of NC_083703.1, forward strand.
GGGGGAATCTAGAATAAGGCAAGAGGTGAGCTCTGCACTGCAGGGTCAACCTCCCTTTGGTACAAAACTGTCCACATTTCCTCCAGGTTAGTCTCCACACAAAAGGGAACTGTGAGCAGATGAAGCCACCTAAGAGCCGGCAAGTGAACACTGAGGGTGAAGACCTGTTTCATGGGCTCACAGGCGCCCAGGACTTCCTGTTACCTATAGCAATCAGCGCTTCGTAGTTTCTTTTCACATTCCTATATCGGATTTTTTCCCATTCTCCCATCTCTTCCCATTCTTCCTTGGAGAAGTATACGGAGATGTCTTTGAAAGCATCTTTGTCCTAAGGAAAATAATAGATTTCATCAGTGATTTACTAATCTAAGTCAGACCTTAGAGCTGAGCCTTCTCCTCCACCTTTTGTGCAGGGAGTAGCCTGAAGCTACTGGATGGTCTTTGTGAGACCCGGGATGAAGGCTTTCCTTCCCGACTGTGTCCTGCCTAACTGAACAAACACTGAGCATTTTCCTAACTCTCCCTGGACACAGGGCAGTTGACGAAGCTACTGTCCTGTTTTGTCCCACTCCACCCCACCATCTCAGACAGGATCAGGCATTCCCAACCTATGTACAGTCACAGGGGAGTTCACTCAGTTGCCTGGGCAACCAGTCTGTGGTGCTTCAGGGACCAGCGCCGTGTCCTTCCTATAGAGCTGGCTTAGAGCCCAGGTTTGCCGCCTCCAACTCTCACCGTGGGCTTCCGCTCTGTTCTCCCGGAATCTCCCTCAGTGCTCTCCTCTGGAGACCTGTTCGGCCTCATGACCATTGGAGTGCTCAAGGCCAAGGTGCCTGTGGAAGAAGAAGGTGCTGAGATAGCCCAGACCAGTGTCGAGGGCCTGGTCTTTCTTCCTTGGGTGGAGTGTCCAGGGCAGGAAGGTGAGGGGAAAGTCAGGGTGAGGGTATTCGTGGGATGGACGGATCCTGACTAGATATGACAGACCAGCCTAATGTGAACTAGATTTGGTTTCTTTCGTTCCCCTACAATTCAGCCCCTCTGAGGGAAGGCACTGGGAGGGATGTGTCTGTGGGTGATGGAGGGATTTTTGAGGAGACCCGGAAACCCCTAACTGCTGGACTGGGGTCAGGCTGAAATCAGGGCTCTGTTCCAGTACAGCAGAGGGAATGTTTCTCCACGAAGGGTTTTGAGGATCTCCTCCTGGACACTCAGAAAAATCTGGGCATAACGTAGCTTCTAAGTCTAAGGGACAAGTCGCTCGGCTTGAGGAGATCTGGGTCCCAAGGGCTGAAGTAACTAGGGTCCTCAGACAGAGGGGACTGGGGATCTTTTGGCTGATGTAGAATGCGCAGGGTGAGAAAACTTGGGATCTGTGAGGCTGAGGAAATCGGGGGTTTCTTATTAAGGGACTTTAGGTCTCCGACAGGCAGGACACTTAGGGTCTTGAGGAGGAAGAGTTTTAAGAGCTCCCAGGCGGAGGGATTCAGGGTCTGCGAGGTTGAGGAAATTTGGTCTCTCTGCGGGTGCTATTTTTAGGGTGCCTCAGGCTGAGGGGAACTGGGGTTAATCTAGGTATTTGAGAGTCGCAGCACTAAGGGGTTTGGTGTTTCTGTGGGTGAAGGGACTTGTAATCCCTGAAGCTTATGAGACGCAAGTCCCCTTCTGATTAGGACTCAGGTTACTCAAAGTTGACGGGATTCCGGGCCTCCGAAATTTGAAGCCGTCATGCTAAGGGTTTACGAGGGCTGCGCAGGATGCGTTCCCGTCACCCTCCCCGCTGTCCTGCCGCGCTGCCTACCCTGTCCCCAGGAGCGCTAGAGGTTCAGCGAAGTTCAGTCCTTCCGCGCTGAGGTGAATGAAGAGCCAGCAGCCTGCCTGTACCCTGTCAGGCACAAGCGACCAATCGGCGTTGTGACTGAGGCAGTCTGGCCAATAGGCGGCCGTAGGTTGCAGAGCGCGATGGAGGCCCCGCCCCACCGCTCGGGGACTGGCTGCTCTGTGGGCTTGTCTGTCAAGCCTCCAGCGCGCATGGGCATCTTGGCTGGTTTCTTTGTTTTCAGGCATGGCCTCTTAGGCCTGGATCCTCAAGTGGGCGGGTTGTCCTCAGGCTGAATGTTTCTTTCCAGTGCCCTCAACTGGTATATCGGCTCCACCAGACTGTAACCGTGCTCCCGGAGTGTATCCGAAGCCCCCCTGTGCCCTACCTTGTCAAATCCAGTTTTGGCAAGAACTCTTATGTGGTGAGTACTGCATTATTCAAGGGAAAACGGTGTAATTAAATACATTCTGATGAGACACAAGATAAACGCCGTATGGTCAAAGATTTAAACACAACGCATGGAATAAGTGTGTTAGAAAAAACTTGGAGGATTTTTAACCTGAAAGTGGAAGTGGCGCTGATGAGCCATCTGTATATTTAATGTAGGTATGAAAAGCCTTCAGAAATGAGGTATAAGTAAAACCTCAAAGCCTTGCAAGTGTTTTCTGTAAGCCGAGGCATCGATCTGGAGGACTGTGGATCCACTTAGCTGAGTTTGCCTTACGGCTACTGGCTTCACAAGATAAAATAGGGACACTGTTTCTGGCCCTTAGGTAGCTTTGCTCACAGAAAATTAATGAGACTTCCATGTATTGGAAGCAAAGCGACTGACTGTAGAATTAGTATCGAGTGGTGGTTGGGAGTCTGGATGGAGAAATGTTACCAGAAAAGCGAGTTTACCTCTTGGTGGGTGTAGAGCCAGAAGGTAAAACCCAGCAAAAGCTCATGGGAAGGAAATGTGTATTACTTGTAGAACTATGGAAAACACCATGGAGCTTTCCAGAGCAGTGTCTCTGTAAACCACAAAGTTGGGTAAGCTTTAATCTATGAGTACAGGCATGTTCTGGCTTCTGTGGTGACTCAGATGGTAAACAATCTCTGCATAGCAGAAGACCCGGGTTCAACCCCTAAGTGAGGAAGATTCTAAGAGGAGGGCAGGGCAGTCCACTCCAGTCTTCTTGCCTGGAGAATCCCATGGACAGAGGAGGCTGGTGGTTCATGGGGTTGCAAAGAGTCAGACATGACTGAGTGACTAACACTTTAACTTTACAGGCATGTTCATTAAGGTTCTTGGGCTGTGGGAGACTCCAAGCTTCAGTTGATTGTAGGCTTGAGAGTCAGAACCAGTCACCATCAGCATGCCTTACATTCCAGCTGGTCTGGTATACATATAGCTATCTATTCTTGATATAGATATAGATATAGATACCTATTCTTCATGTTCTTTCCCCTTATCAGTTCAATTCAGTCACTCAGTCATGTCTCACTCTTTGCATCCCCATGTTCTGTAGCATGCCAGGCCTCCCTGTCTATCAGTAACTCCCGGAGTTTACCCAAACTCGTGTCCATTGAGTCGGTGATGCCATCCAACCTTCTCATCCTCTGTCATCCCCTTCTCCTCCTGCCCTTAATCTTTCTCAGCATCAGGGTCTTTTCAAATGAGGCAGTTCTTCATATCAGGTGACCAAAGCATTGGAGTTTCAGCTTCAACATCAGTCTTCCCAATGAACACTCAGCTCTGATCTTGTTTAGAATGGACTGGTTGGATCCCCTTGCAGTCCAAGGGACTCTCGAGTCTTCTCCAACACCACAGTTCAAAAACATCCATTCTTCAGCAGTCAGCTTTCTTCACAGTCCAACTCTCCCATCCATACATGACCACTGGAAAAACCATAGCCTTGACTAGGCAAACCTTTGTTAGCAAAGTAACATCTCTGCGTTTTAAAATATTCTCTAGGTTGGTAATAACTTTTCTTCCAAGGAGTAAGTGTCTTTAAATTTCATGGCTGCAGTCACCATCTGCAGTGATTTTGGAGCCCCCAAAATAGTGTCTGCCACTGTTTCCCCATCTATTTTCCATGAAGTGATGGGACCAGATGCCATGATCTTAGTTTTCTGAATGTTGAGCTTTAAGCCAACATTTTCACTCTCATCTTTCACTTTCAACAGGAGGATCTTTAGTTCTTCTTCACTTTCTGCCATAAGGGTTGTGCCATCTGCATTGCTGATATTTCTCCCAGCAATCTTGAATCTAGCTTGTGTTTCATCCAGTGCGGTATTTCTCATGATGTACTCTGCATAGAAGTTAAATAAGCAGGGTGACAATATATAGCTTTGATATGCTCCTTTCCCGATTTGGAACCAGTCTGCTGTTCCATGTGTGGTTCTGACTGTTGCTTCTTGACCTGCATACAGATTTCTCAAGAGGCAGGTCAGGTGGTCTGGTATTCCCATCATTTGGGAATTTTCACAGTTTATTGTGCCCCACACAGTCAAAGGCTTTGGCATAGTCAATAAAGCGGAGATAGATTTTTTTCTGGAACTATCTTGGTTTTTCGATGATCCAGTGGATGTTGGCAATTTGATCTATGGTTTCTCTGCCTTTTCTAAAACCAGCTTGAAGATCTGGAAGTTCACAGTTCACGTGTTGCTCAAGCCTGGCATGGAGAATTTTGAGCATCATTTTGCTAGTGTATGAGATGAGTGCAATTGTGCAGTAGTTTGAGCATTCTTTGGCATTACCTTTCTTTGGGATTGGAATGAAAACTGACCTTTTCCAGTCCTGTGGCCACTGCTGAGTTTTCCAAATTTGCTGACAGATTGAGTGTAGCACTTTCACAGCATCATCTTTTAGGATCTGAAGTAGCTCAACTGGAATTCCATCACCTCTACTAGCTTTGTTTGTAGTGATGTCTCCTAAGGCCCACTTGACTTCACATTCCAGGATGTCTGGCTCTAGATGAGTGATCACAACATTGTGACTGTCTGGTTCATGAAGATCTTTTTTGTACAGTTCTTCTGTGTTTTCTTTCCACCCCTACTTAATATCTTCTGCTTCTGTTAGGTCCATACCATTTCTGTCCTTTACTGAGCCCATCTTTGTGTGAAATGGTCTCATAAGCCTAAGTTTTAAGGTTGCTATTGCAGGGAATGGCCACAAGGCGTCAGGAGTTTTTCATGCCCAGTTGTGATTACCTTGAAAGTGAAAACTTTCAAGTTTTAACTCAAGACTGTAATTCAATATGGAAAATACCTGAAGAAACACCGAAAAGCTTGTGTGTTCTTTCTGAACATTCTTATTTATTTATTTTAATAATTTTTAAATTTACTGGCAGTGCCATGTGGCATGTGGGGTTTTTAGTTCCCCGACCAAGTGTCGAACCCTCGCCCCCTGCATTTGAAGCACAGAATCTTCACCACTGGACTGCAGGGAAGTCCCCCTAAGCATTATTTTTTTAAAGTAACCTTTATTTCATATTGTAGTAATATAGATATACCATGTGTTGTTGGTGGCAGGTGAATCGAATGTATTTTCTATTTTATTTTTGTCCAGTTGCAGAGTCAGATCTTTTTGTAGGAGCGTTCCTTTTTCTACAGGCCCTGTTATACTGGTAAGACATCTATTTGTATATACAGAAGTGTACATAAATATAAATATCTAGGTACATAGATATGTAAAAGTCCAGAGAGAGATATAAATGTCTACGTATGTAGATATACAAATGTCTATATGCATAGAAATATACATTCTAGGTACATAGATGTATAAATACCCAAGTTCATAGAGGCATAAATATCTATACACATAGACATATAAATATATATGTACATATAGACATAACTATCTATGCAAAACAGAAAAAGAGACACAGATGTACAGAACAGTCTTTTGGACTCTGTGGGAGAAGGCGAGGGTGGGATGTTTCAAGAGAACAGCATCAAAACATGTATATTATCTAGGGTGAAACAGATCACCAGCCCAGGTTGGATGCATGAGACAAGTGCTCGGGCCTGGCGCACTGGGAAGACCCAGAGGGAGCGGGTAGAGAGGGAGGTAGGAGGGGGGATCGGGATGGGGAATACATGTAAATCCATGGCTGATTCATGTCAATGTATGACAAAAACCACTACAATATTGTAGAGTAATAGCCTCCAACTAATTAAAAAAAAAAAAAAAAAGAATTCAATTTGTTGTAAACCATAGGCCCCACCCAAACCCAATGAATCAGAAAATTTTGAAGTGGGGCCCTGCAATTCATGTTTTCTAAGCAAGATTTTCAGTTGATTGTGATGCACATGAAATTTTAGAACCTCAGTGGCTGTTTTTTAAAGTCACCTTGGAAAGGGAACCCTCTTACACTGTTGGTGGGAATGCAAACTAGTATAGCCGCTATGGAGAACAGTGTGGAGATTTCTTAAAAAACTGGAATTAGAACTGCCATATGACCCAGCAATCCCACGTCTGGGCATACACACTGAGGAAACCAGATCTGAAAGAGACATGTGCAACCCAATGTTCATCACAGCATGGTTTACAATAGCCAGGACATGGAAGCAACCTAGATGCCCATCAGCAGATGAATGGATAAGGAAGCTGTGGTACATATACACCATGGAATATTACTCTGCCGTTAAAAAGAATTCATTTGAATCAGTTCTAATGAGATGGATGAAACTGGAGCCCATCATACAGAGTGAAGTAAGCCAGAAAGATAAAGACCAATACAATATACTAATGCATATATATGGAATTTAGAAAGATGGTAATGATAACCCTATATGCAAAACAGAAAAAGAGACACAGATGTACAGAGCAGAATTTTGGACTCTGTGGGAGAAGGCGAGGGTGGGATGTTTCGAGAGAACAGCATCAAAATACGTATATTATCTAGGGTGAAAGAGATCACCAGCCCAGGTTGGATGCATGAGACAAGTGCTCGGGCCTGGTGCACTGGGAAGACCCAGAGGAATTGGGTGGAGAGGGAGGTGAGAGGGGGGATCGGGATGGGGAACACATGTAAATCCATGGCTGATTCATGTCAATGTATGACAAAACCCACTACAATATTGTAAAGTAATTAGCCTCCAACTAATAAAAATAAATGGAAAAAAAAAAGAAATATACATTCTAGGTACATAGATGTATAAATACCTAGGTTCATAGAGACATAAATATCTATACACATAGACATATAAATACATATGTTCATATAAACATAACTATCTATGTATATACAGATATAAATATCTATTATAGATACATATAGGCATAGATATCTATATACATAGACATGTAAATATCTGTATACACGGAGGATGGTTACACAGTGGACAATGAAGGAGACCACCTTATAGACAAAATAAGTGATACAGATAGTGGCATTTATGAGAGCATACTAGGAGAGAGAAACATAAACAATTGCAAACAAAGAGAACACAGCTAAGCAAGATGCATATGACTAGTTTTAATCTGAGGGCACTAAACCAAGAAGTCCACAGGGGGTCAGTAGATGATGGCAAAGTCTGGAAGGGTGAGATAGTGAAAACAAGTTAAATGTTTCACCTTTGTTTACAAAGCATACCTTATAAATTTTTGGATTCATACTTGTTACCTCCTTAAGTATGTATCATCCTATATATCCTCATATGCCCACATGCAAACTGTTTCAACTCAAATCAAGCATAATTCCAACTTGTTGCAACTCTAGTTAGTCAACTGTTGCAATTTCATGAAAAAGACACATTGTGATTCTTTTGTATAGACCAGTAATGGTTAGGATTTCTGTCTAATTTTTTTTTTAAGGGTCCTTAGAGATCATTTAAAATTTCAACTCTTTTCCCGGCTTCACCTTGTTCTGATTCAATTGACATTGGAAAAGTTATGGAAAGAGTGTTTAATATAATCTGAACTGACCAGGTATCTATTGTTTGGTGTACATAAAGATCTGAGACGTAGACTTCAATGGATGTAAAAATAAATATTGTGGATATAGAACATAATTAGAAACTGCGAGAGTCATTTGACCAGAGAGCAATCACAATGGATCCACTTCATCTCCCACACCCATGAGGACAAGTTTATCTTGGTAATAATATCAGCAACTGAAGAGTTAAAGTGTTGAAAGGTTGTTGCTGAACCATAAGATGCTGGAATTCTTGGCCTCCGGAGGAGATGAATTCAATCCAGGGCCAGGCTGGATCACTCAGAACTTTTGTGTAATAAAGTTTTATTAAAGTATAAAGGAGATAGAGATAGCTTCTGACATAGGTATCAGAAGGGGGCAAAAGAGTACACCCCTCCTTGTCTTTAGCTGTATGTTATATAGTCACTCACAGTCTGTTAATGAAAAGAAAGGAGTGTCATAAAATTTAGAATGGCACCAGATAATTCATCCCTGGTCATAAAACGACTGACTTGAATCTTGTAGAAGGGCAGAATACCAACAAATAGTTTCATTTACATAGATTATGGGAACAATACCTGAGTAAGTAGGTTGGGCCATTTGGCAGAACCAACTTGGAGATAAAATCTGGGGTACAGTAACATAGCTTAAGACAACATTTCCATAAGAAAAAGCAATGTACTGGTTAACTCAAGATTTGAGAGTAGTTAGCTTCAGGTGAAACCAGGTGTCATGGCAACACAGCATTTTAAGAGAAACCTCCTTTTAAATTTGTATAGAGAAGAAAAATATCGCTGGTTTTTTTCCTCCTGCCGCTTGAGAGAAATAAAAATGTCTGGCACTTGTAGCCTCTTTCCTCCATTTGGAGACCCCTGGCCTTCCTGCCTGTTACCCTCTCAGTGTTATCACTGAAAAATGATTATGAAAAGAAATCTATGGAATGTTTTCATAGATAATAGGCAACTTTCCAAGAGGCTTTAAATTTTAGGTGAATGTTTTATTATTTGAAATCTTGAGTGGATTACAGACTCTGCAAATTTTACAGACTGTTCAAAGTTACATTCTGTTCCATCCCAGGATGAATCCATTACCTTTTGGTTCATGCACTTGTGACGGACTTAATCAGCTTAGAGACAATCTGTGTTGGAGAGTGTTCTAAACCAATGTGTGCATACCAGCTGCAGGTCTGACAAGAAACATTTATTCTCATGTTGTTGTAGTTGCTGTTCAGTTGCTAAGTTGTGTCTGACTCTTTGTGACCCCATGGACTGCAGCACGCCAGGAATCCCTGCCCATCACCAACTCCCGAAGCTTGCTCAAATTCATGACAGTTGAGTCAGTGATGCCATCCAACCATCTCTTCCTCTGTCATCCCCTTCTCCATTTGCCTTCAGTCTTTCCCAGCATCAGGGTCTTTTCCAGTGGGTCGGCTCTTCACATCAGGGGGCCAAAGGATTGGAGCTTTGGTTTCAGCGTCAGTCCTTCCTATTAATGTTGAGGACTGAGTTCCTTTAGGATTGACTGGTTTAATCTCCTTGCAGACCCAGGGACTCTCAAGTGTCTTCTCTAGCAGCACAGTTCAAAAGCATTAGTTCTTCAGTGCTCTGCCTTCTTTGTGGTCCTACTCTTACATCCGTACATGACTACTGCAAAAACCAGTAGCTTTTAGTCTCACATATGGGATATCAAATTTGTTTTTACATATTGCCTGCTATATTGAGGCTCTTGGTTCATACTTCATGTACCCATGTAGTGTTGTATTTAAATCCAGTTTGAAACAGAGCTTTGTTTGAAGAACGTTTTGCCCACCAGCAGCGTTCTATTCTCACCAGCACCTCTTACCTTGGTGTGACATCTCAAAACTCAGAAACTCTTACATGTTGATATGAATATCAATTTCCTTTTAGGAGAGTTTAAACAGAGAAGTGACAAAATCAGGGTGCCTATTTTATCAGGTTTCTCCAGGCAGAAAATTGAAGCTTGATGTTTTTCAGTTGCTCAGTCATGTCCAACTCTTTGCAACCCCATAGACTGCAGCATGCTGGTCTTCCCTGTCCTTCACCATCTACCAGAGTTTGCTCAAACTCCTGTTCTTTATGTTGGTGATGCTCTCCAAGCATTTCGTCCTCTGTCATCCCCTTCTCCTCCTGCCCTCAGTCTTTGAAATTGAAATTGTTAGAAGGCAGAGTTCATACAGCTTATGGGCTCCTTGACACCATTTTTTCTTGCAAGAATTTTCTTAGGTATTTTTCAAGTGTGACCTTTCATTCATATAATAGCAAATAACAGAATTAGAAGAAACCAATTTGAAACAATGGATTGTTTCTACTCTGACAATCTGAACACAAAGGAACCAGTGGGAACCGCAAAGATCTGGGGGCCAAGCTTTTAAGAATATTTTAGGTTGGCAAATACTAACTAGTATGCTTTCCATTTCAACAATTCTTATTCTGATACAGAATATCCTTTTCTAGAAGGCTTCCAGTGTGGCTGCCTCCTGCTGGAAGCATGGGAGAAGGAATCAGGGCACTGTCTGTCTGTCTTTACAAGACACTGGACTCAACTCTAAGAAATCCCTGGATCTTCCCTGGATCCTGACCACCACATGGCCAAAGATACTGGTAACAGTTTTGTTTTGCCTGTTAAAGTGTTTAATGGCAAAGATTCTTTCGGTTTCCTGATGTGGGTGACATGTGGGAGCCAGTGATGGTTTTTTCTTTAAGAAAGTTACTTGCCAGTTCCCACCTGAGGGTGAGGGCCCTGTCCAATAATGAGAGACCTGTGCCTCCAGGAGAGCAACTTTATGCTAGTTTAAACCTGACCAACTTCTGTCTGCATGGTAGATTTAGACCTCTATGTCTTCTCTAGGGGCTTCCCTGTTGGCTTAGATGGTAAAGAATCTGCATGCAGTGTGGAGAACTGGGTTCATTTCTGGATTGGGAAGATCCCCTGGAGAAGGGAATGGCAACTGAATCCAGTATTCTTGCCTCCAAAATCCCATGGACAGAGGAGGCTGGAGGGTTACAATCCATGTGGTCACAAACAGTCAGACATGTCTGAATGATGAATACTTTGACTTTTCAATCCTGTCTGCACTGATTATGTTTAGACAAGACTGCTTGCTTTCTGCAATGAAAATATTGACACCTGACCATGTTCTGTGTACACGAGGACGTGGAGACCTGGGTGCGGACTGGGCCTGGCCTCCGTCCTGGAAAACTCCGTGCCTGTGCCTGAATGTCAGTGCTCAGAGGCCTGGGGTCTGGAGCTGAGGTGGGCCTCTCTGGGTAATGTGCCCTTCTCTGAGTGGGGTTCCATGGCCCTCCCAGGGGTCAGTGCTGCAGTAGGGCTCTTAGTCTATCCTTCTGCCAGGGTCACCTGCCCTGAGGCTCATGGAGACTCCTCAGGTGGGCTACTTGGTAATTATTCCAATTTTTCAGCACATTCAGTTTGAGTAGGGAGGCAGGTTCACCTGGTTCATTGATTCCAAGGATCAGGCAAAAATCCAACGGGCAGCAGGTGAGGTTGCTATGTGATCACCTTCCTATCGGCCATCCCTGCTCAGCAGACACCAGACCTGCCCCTCGACTTCTAACCCCACGCCTGGTGTGTTTCCTCAACACCTCAGTGGGAAAACAAAGAACGGAGCCCGCTGGAACCAAGGCAGTGTGTTCAACATTATCGTGACAGCTGTCAAAACAGTTAGTATAAGACAGAACGAAAGGGCAGGAGAGGAGGACTTCTCTGGGACGAGAGAAGTTTCGAGGAAAACACTCGTTTCCGCCTTTGGGGCCCACCATCAGCGACCTGGTGTCCTAACCAAGAGTCAGGCGGCCCCAGATGCAGGGTTTGGGGACAGTGTGGGTCTCATCCCGTCCACAGGGGTCCGGATCCTGTGCCCAGAGACCCCGTGTCTGCTCTTCACCTCTGTGTGTCTTACCCCTTGGAGATCCCCAACATCTGAATTGAGGGCGTTGCCCTGATTCATCTGTGGTCTTTCTTTTCTTGATCTTGTGACATTCACATGAGGTCAGGCACCTTTGAATGGGTTGCTGCTCTGTGTTCTTGGGTGAAAACCTTTGGCGGTGTCATATTAATATCATAGTGTATCACAGACCTAATCTGTAGGGTCGCCACTGTCTGGGGTCCCCTAGATGGATTTTCTGTAATTTAATTTTTATTTTCTATTGGAGTCAGGTTGATTTCCATTGTTTTATTAGTTTTAGCTGTACAGGAACTTAATTTGATTTTACATAGAAGTGAATCTATTATTTTTCCAATTTTTTTCCTCATATACATTATTACAGTCTCTTCAGTAGAGTTCCCTGTTCTTTTCACTAGGTCCTATTTGCTTATCAGTTTGTTAGATATTAGTGTGTATATAAATCCTAAACTCTTTATCCCTTCTTTCTTTCTTTTGATACTCATAATTTGATTGTCACAGGCTGTGAAGTCCGTTTTGTACATTAGGTCATTGGTATGAATTTATAGATTGTACCTGTAAGTGATATCTCATGATATTTCTCTTTCTGTCTCTGAGTTCCCTCACCTGGGGTGATGATTTCTTAGCACACCCACGCTGCTGACAGCATCCCTGTTTCACTCTGTTTTACGGTTGAGTGGTGTTCCAATTATAGATGTACTGCCTTGTCTTCACTTTTCTTCCATTGGACCTTTTGGTGGATTCCATGTCTTGTCTATTGAAAGAGTGCTGCCCTGAAAATCAAGGTGCACATGTCATTTTAAATGGTGATTTTCTGTGGACCACGCTTCCCTGATAGCTCAGTTCGTAAAGAAGCCGCCTGCAATGCAGGAGACCCCAGTTCGATTCCTGGGACAGGAAGATCTGCTGGAGAAGGGATGGGCTACCCACTCCAGTATTCTTGGGCTTTCTTTGTGGCTCAGCTGGTAAAGAATCTGCCTGTAATATGGGAGACCTGGGCTTGATCCTTGGGTTGGGAAGATCCCCTGGAAAAGGGAAAGGCTACCCACTGCAGTGTTCAGGCCTAGAGAATTCCATGGACTGTATAGTCCATAGTGTTGCAAAGTGTTGAACACGACTGAGTGAGTTTCACTTCACATTCTCTGGACCTAGGCCCATGAGTGGGATTGCAGGGTCATATGACACTTCTATGTCTTGTATTTCTTGGAAGCTCCATGCTGTTTTCCATAGCGCCTTCAACATTTACATTCCCAAAAAGATTATAGGAGGATTTCATTTTCCGTATATTCTTTGCAGATGTTTTATTTTATTTATTTATTTAATCTTTATTCTTTGTAGATCATTTTGATGATGGCCACCATGACCAGCGTGAGGTGATAGCTTATTGTAGTTTTGATTGGCATTGATTTAATAGTTATTGGTGTGGACTGTCTATCCATGTGCTTTATTATTTTATACTTTGTGAGTACAATTTATCTCTTGAAACTGGCCTCTTGAAACTTGGCCCTGTTTGGAATTCTTTTCTGATGAAATACCCCAGGACATTTCTTGAAAGCAGATGTCATTTAAAGCCCTGTCAAACTTGTGACTGTTTAGAGCCCTTCAGCACCTGTTTTATGGCTTCCCTGCTCACTCGGTGGTAAAAGAATCCACCTGCAATGCAGGAGACTTTGAGGAGACCTGGGCTCCATCCCTGGGTTGGGAAGATTCCCTGAAGAAGGAAATGGCAAACTACTCCAGTATTCTTGCCTGGAGAATCCCATGGGCATCCTTTGTCCTGGCAGGCTACAGTCCATGGGGTTGCAAAGAGTCAGACACGGCTGAGCGACTAAGCCCAGCACACAGTACACTATTAAATTAATTGATGGTGAAGTTTGGTATAGCACAGACATGGGTGCAAGTTTTTGTCATGCTCATAGGATGAAGCCAGATGTTAGTAAAATGTCTTGTATACCTTCTGGTACTCCAATGTGAGATGCAGATATTTCCAGTTTTATTCATAAGGCTATTGTTATTAATATGGATGCTGTTGGATTAAATAGTTTTGTGGCAGTCCATTGGCCTGAGAATAATAAATAATGACAGTTATCATGAGTCATATTGATGTGGTGGATTGTGTCAAGTATTTAGTTGATGCTTCTGTTGCTCCTGGGTTGAATTTATTTATTATGATGGGGATCATGCCTAATATATTTATTTCAAAGCCAAATCAGTTAAGTAATCAATGGAGATAATTATAATGACAATAAATCCTGAGAAAATAGTTGATAGGATAATGATAAAGATGATGGGACTTATTAGTACAGAAAGGATATAAATGAACATTTTTGGGGTACAGTTCCAATAGTTTAAATAGCTGACCTTACTTATAGAATGTGGTGTAATTTGGTAGCACAAAGAACTTTGGATTCTTAGGGGTATGTTCAACTCCTACAATTCTAGATAAGAGGATTTAAAACTCTATTATTTACTCTCTCAAAGTAACTCTAGTCAGACACATTTCTTATGCTTGTGGAAGAGTACTTGATAATAGGATGCATACGGATATGTGTCATATGCATAGGGCTTAGTGTTAGGGATAGAAAATATTTGAGAGTAAATGTATTCATTGGTCATATTGGAATCAGGGGTCTAATGCTCAAATTGATAGGAAGGAGACTGTTAATAATAGTGATTTGGTTCAGTTCAGTTGCTCAGTCCTGTCCGACTCTTTGTGACCCCATGGACTGCAGCATTCCAGGCCTCCCTGTCCATCACCAACTCCTGAAGTCGACCCAAACCCTTGTTCAATGAGTCGGCGATGCCATCTCACCATCTCATCCTCTGTCGTCCCCTTCTCCTCCCGCCTTCAATCTGTCCCAACATCAGGGTCTTTTCAAATAAGTCAAGTCTTCACATCAGGTGGTCAAAGTATTGGAGTTTCAGCTTTAGCATCAGTCCTTCCAATGAACATCCAGGGCTGATCTCCTTTAGTATGGACTGGTTGGATCTCCTTGAAGTCCAAGGGACTGTCAAGTGTCTTCTCCAACACCACAGTTCAAAAGCATCCATTCTTCGGCTCTGAGCTTTCCTTATAGTCCAACTCTCATATCCATACATGACTACTGGAAAAACCATAGCTTTGACTAGACTGACCTTTGTTGACAAAGTAATGTCACTGCTTTTTAATATGCTGTCTAGGTGTGTCATAGTTTTTTTTTTTTTTTTTTCCCCAAATAGTAAGCATCTTTTAATTTCATGGCTGCAGTCACCATCTGTAGTGATTTTGGAGCCCCCCAAAATAGTCTGTCACTGTTTCCAGTGTTTCCCCATCTATTTGCCATGAAGTGATGGGACCAGATGCCATGATCTTAGTTTTCTGAATGTTGAGTTTTAAGCCAACTTTTTCACTCTCCTCTTTCACTTTCATCAAGAGGCTCTTTAGTTCTACTTCACTTTCTGCCATGTGGGTGGTGTCATCTGCATATCTGAAGTTATTGCTCCTGGCAATCTCGATTCCAGCTTGTGCTTCCTCCAGTGCAGGGTTTCTCATGAGGTACTGTGCATATAAGTTAAATAAACAGGGTGATAATATACAGCCTTTACGTACTCCATTTCGTGTTTGGAACCAATCTGTTGTTCTATGTCCAGTTCTAACTGTTGCTTCCTGACCTGCATACAGGTTTCTCAGGAGGCTTGTCAAGTGGTCTGGTATTCCATGTCTTTCAGAATTTTCCATAGTTTATTGTGATCCACAGAGTCAAAGGCTTTGGCATAGTCAATAAAACAGAAATAGACGTTTTTCTGGAACTCTCTTGCTTTTTCGATGATCCAGTGGATGTTGCCAATTTGATCTTTGGTTCTTCTGTCTTTTCTAAAACCAGCTTGAACATCTCGACATTCACAGTTCACATATTGCTGAAGCGTGGCGGACACCTCCCCACCCCCCCACCCCACCCCACAAATAAATTCTGTTACTGTTTCCATTGTTTTCCCATCTATTTGCCATGAAGTGATGGGGCTAGGTGCCACGACCTTAGTTTTCTGATTGTTGAGTTTTAAGTACACTTTTCTCCAAAGAGGGTGTTTGCTTTTACCAGTGCATTCACTTGGCAGAACTCTATTAGCCTTTGCCTTGCTTCATTTTGTACTCCAAGGCCAAATTTGCCTGTTACTCAAGGTGTTTCTTGACTTCCTTCTTTTGCATTCCAGTCTTGCAGGTCTTCATAGAACTGTTCAACTTCAGCTTCTTCAGCAATACTGGTCAGGGCATAGCCTTGGATTACTGTGATATTGAACAGAAATCCTTCTGTTGTTTTTGAGACTGCATCCAAGTACTGCATTTCAGACTCTCTTGTTGACTATGATGGCTACTCCATTTCTCCTAAGGGATTCTTGCCCACATTAGTAGATATAATGGTTTCCATAGTACGTGAACTGTGAACATCGAGATGTTCAAGCTGGTTTTAGAAAAGGCAGAGGAACCAGAGATCAGATTTCCAACATTCACTGGATCATTGAAAACAAGAGAGTTCCAGAAGAAGATCGATTTCTGCTTTATTGACTATGCCAAAGCCTTTGACTGTGGATCACAATAAATTGCGGAAATTTCTGAAAGAGATGGGAATGCCCGACCACCTGACCTGCCTCTTGAGAAACCTGCATGCAGGTCAGGAAGCAACTGTTAAAACTGGACATGGAAAAAGAGACTGGTTCCAAATTCGAAAGGAGCATGTCAAGGCTGTATATTGTCAGCCTGCTTATTTAACTTGTATGCAGAGTACATCTTGTGAAAAGCTGGGCTGAAGGAAGCACAAGCTGGAATCGAGATTGCTGGAAGCATTATCAATAACCTCAGAAATGCGGATGAAACCACCCTTATGGCAGAAAGTGAAGAAGAACTAAAGAGCCTCTTGAGGAAACTGAAAGAGGAGAGTGAAAAAGTTTGCTTTAAGCTCAATATTTAGAGAAGAAGTTAATGGCACCCCACTCCAGTACTCTTACCTGGAAAATCCCATGGTCGGAGGAGCCTGGTAGGCTGCAGTCCATGGGGTTGCGAAGAGTCGGACATGACTGAGTGAATTCACTTTCAGTTTTCACTTTCATTCATTGGAGAAGGAAATGGCAACCCTCTCCAGTGTTCTTGCCTGGAAAATCCCAGGGATGGTGGAGCCTGGTGGGCTTCCATCTATGGGGTTGCACAGAGTTGGACACGACTGAAGCAACTTAGCAGCACCATCAGCAACATTCAGAAAACTAAGATCATGGCATCTGGTCCCATCCCTTCATGGCAAATAGATGGAGAAACAGTGGAAACAGTGGCTGACTTTATTTTCTTGTGCTCCAAAATCACTGCAGATGGTGATTGCAGCCATGAAATAAAATGACACTTACTGCTTTTAAGAAAAGTTATGACCAACCTAGACAGCATGTTAAAAAGCAGAGACATTACTTTGTCAACAAAGATCCGTCTAGTCAAGTGTTTTGTTTTTCCAGTCATCCTGCATGAATGTGAGAGTTCGACTATAATGAAAGCTGAGTACCGAAGAACTGATGCTTTTGAACCGTGGTGTTGGAGAAGACTCTTGAGAGTCACTTGGACTGCAAGGAGATCCAACCAGCCCATCCTAAACATAATCAGTCCTGAATGTTCATTGGAAGGACTGATGTTGAAGCTGAAACTCCAATACTTTGGCCACGTGATGTGAAGAACTGAGTCACTGGAAAAGACCCTGATGCTGGGAAAGATTGAAGGCAGAAGGAGAAGGGGACGACAGAGGCTGAGATGGTTGGATGGCATTACCGACTCAGTGGACATGAATTTGAGTAAACTCCGGAAGTTGGTGATGGACAGGGAGGCCTGTTGTGCTGGAGTCCATGCGGTCGCAAAGAGTTGGACACGACTGAGTGACTGAACTGACTGACTGATGTTTCTATCATATGCTGGAGCAGCAATTGCATCACACTCGAGTGACTCTGAGGAGATACCCCACGTCCAGGGGCAAAAGAGAAGCCCCAGAAAGATGGTATGAGGGGCACAGTCACATTCAGAATCAAACCCCACACCTGCTAGAGACACTCAGAGGGCTCAAACACACCCTGTGCACACCAGGGCCTCAGCCACACAGAGACTGAGACAGAACTGTGTCTGGGTGTGTCCTGAGGAGATACGGGTCAGCAGTGGACTGCCGCAGGAACAGGGACTCTGGGTGCAGTAGACCTGGGTATGGCATAAGCCCTCTGGGAGAAGTTCACCGTTAACCCACCACAGAGCTGCCAGAACGTCCACAGGACTGGGGAAAGAGACTCTTGGAGGGCACAACAGAACCTATTGCACACCAGGACCCAGGAGAAAGGAGCAGTGACCCACAGGACACTGACCAAGACGTGCCCGTGAGTGTGCAGGAGTCCCTGCTGGAGGCGTCGGTTGGTGGCGGCCTCCTGCAGGGTTGGGGACACTGACTGTAGCAGGGCCTGCATGGCATCTTTTGAAGGAGGTCGCCATTATCTTCAACACCTCCACCATAGTTTGGCGTCAGGTCAAAAAACAGAGGGAGCACAACCTCGCCCTTCAACAGAAAATTGGATTTCCATCAGAGGGCAGACAGACTGAAAACCACAATCACAGAAAACTAACCAATCTGATCACATGGACCACAGCCTTGTCTAAGTCAGTGAAACTATGAATCGTGCTGTGTAGAACCAGTCAAGACGAACGGGTCATGGTGGAGATTTCTGACAATACATGGGCCACTGGAGAACAGAATTGCAAACCACTTCAGTATTCTTGCTTTGAGAACCCCATGAGCAGTATGAAAAGGCAAAAAGATAGGACACTGAAAGATAAGCTCCCCAGGTCGGTAGGTGCCCAATATGCTCCTGGAGATCAGTGGAGAAATAACTCCAGAAAGAATGAAGAGACAGAGCCAAAGCAATAGCAACACCCAGTTGTGGATGTGACTGGTGATGGAAGTAAAGTCCGATGCTTAAGGAGCAATATAGCATAGGAACCTGGAATGTTAGGTCCATGAATCAAGGCAAATTAGAAGTGGTCAAACAGGAGATGGCAAGAGTGAACATTGATATTTCAGGAATCAGTGAAATAAAATGGACTAGAATGGGTGAAGATAATTCAGATGACCATTATGTCTTTTGGGCAAGAATTCCTTAGAAGAAATGAAGTAGCCCTGATAGTCAACAAAAGAATCCGATGGAGTACTTGAATGCAATCTCAAAAATGACAGAATGATCTCTCTGCATTTCCAAGGCGAACCATTCAATATCACAGTAATCCAAGTCTATGCCCTGACCAATAAGGCTGAAGAAGCTGAAATTGAATGGTTCTATGAAGGCCTACAAGACCTTCAAGAACTAACACCCAAAAAGGGTCCTTTTCATTAAAGGGGACTGGAATGCAAAAGTAGGAAATCAAGAAATACCTGGAGTAACGGGCAAATTTGGCCTTGGAGTACAGAATGAAGCAGGGTAAACCCTAATAGAGTTTTGCCAAAAGAATGCATTCATCATAGCAAACACCCTCTTCCAACAACACAAGAGAAGACTCTACACATGGACATCACCAGATGGTCAATACCGAAATCAGGTTGATTATATTCTTTGCAGCCAAAGATGGAGAAACTCTATACAGTCAGCAAAAAGAAGACTGGGAGCTGACTGTGGCTCAGACCATGAACTCCTTATTGCCAAATTCAGACTTAAATAGAAGAAAATAGGAAAAACCACGAGACCATTCAGGTATGACCCAAATCAAAATCCTTATTACTATATAGTGGAAGTGACAAATAGATTCAAGGATTATATCTGCTAGACAGAGTGCCTGAATAACTATGGATTGAGCTTTGTGACATTGTAGAGGAGGCAGTGATCAAGACCATCCCCAAGAAAAAGAAATGCAAAAAGGCAAAATGGATGTCTGAGGAGGCCTTACAAATAGCTCTGAAAAGAAGAGAAGCAAAAGGCAAAGGAGAAAAAGAAAGAGATACTCTGCATTTGAATGCAGAGTTCCAAAAAAGAGCCAGGAGAGATAAGAAAGCCTTTCTCAGTGATCAGTGCAAAGAAATAGAGGAAAACAATAGAATGGGAAAGCCTAGAGATCTCTTCAAGAAAATCAGAGATACCAAGGGAATATTTCATGTAAAAATTGTCACAGTAAAGGACAGGAATGGTAGGGACCTACGAGAAGGAGAAGATATTAAGAAGAGATGGCAAGAATACACAGAGGAACTGGACACAAAAGATCTTCCCGGCCCAGATAATCACGATGGTGTGATCACTCACCTGGAGCCAGACATCCTGGAATGTGAAATCAAGTGGGCCTTAGGAAGCATCACTATGAACAAAGCTAGTGAAGATGATGAAATTCCAGTTGAGCTATTTCAAGTCTTAAAAGATGATGCTGTGAAAGTGCTTCACTCAATGTTCCAGCCAATTTATAAAACGTAGGAGTGGCCACAGGACTGGAAATGTCAGTTTTCATTCCAATCCCAAAGAAAGACAATGCCAGAGAATGCACAAACTACGGTACAACTGCACTCATCCACATTCTGGCAAATTAATGCTCAAAATTCTCCAAGTCAGGTTTCAATGGAGCATGAACCATGAACTTCCAGATGTTCAAGCTGGATTTACAAAAGGCAGAGGAACCAGAGATGAAATTGCCAACACCATTGGATCATCGAAAAAGCAATAGAATTTCAGAAAAACATTTACTTCTGCTTTATTGACTATGCCAAAACTTTTGACTGTTTGGATTACAACAAAGTGTGGAATATTCTTCAAGAGATGGGAATACCAGGCCACCTGACCTGCCTCCTGAGAAATCTGTATGCAGGTCAGAAAGCAACAGTTATAACTGGACATGGAATAACAGACTGGTTTCAAATAGGAAAAGGAGTATATCAAGGCTGTATATTATCACCCTGCTTATTTAACTTATATGCAGAGTACATCATGAGAAATGCTGGACTGGATGAAGCACAAGCTGGAATCGAGATTGCTGGGAGAAATTTCAGTAACTTCAGATATGCAGATGACACCACCCTTATGGCCAAAAGTGAAGAAGAACTAAAGAACCTCTTGATGAAAGTGAAAGAGGAGAGAGAAAAAGCTGGCTTTAAACTCAACATTCAGAAAACTAATATCATGGCATCTGGTCCCATCACTTCATGGCAAGTAAATGGGAAACAGTGGAAACAGTGGCTGACTTCATATTTTTGGGCTCCTAAATCACTGCAGATGGTGAGTGCAGCCATGAAATTCAAAGACGCTTGCTCCTTGGAAGATAAGAAAGGAAAGAAAAGAAGAAAAGAATACCTAAATGGCATATTAAAAAGCAGAGACATTACTTTGCTAACAAAGGTCTGTCTAGTCAAAACTATGTTTTTTCAGGTATTATGGCTGTGCAAGTTGGACTATAGAGTAGTCATGTGTGGGTGTAAGAATTGGACTATAAAGAAAGCTGAGAGCTGAAGAATTGATGCTTTTGAACTGTGGTGTTGGAGAAGACTCTTGAGAGTCCCTTGGGCAGCACTGAGATCCAACCAGTCCATCCTAAAAGAAATCAGTCCTGAATATCCATTGGAAGGACTGATGCTAAAGCTGAAACTCCCATACTTTGGCCACCTGATGTGAGGAAGTGACTCATTGGAAAAGACCCTGATGCTGGGAATGATTGAAGGTGGGAGGAGAAAGGGGTGACAGAGGATGAGATGGTTGGATGGCATCACTGACTCCATGGACATGAGTTTGAGCAAACTCCAGGAGTTGGTGGTGGACAGGGAGGCCTGATATGCTGCAGTCCATGGGGTCACATAGAGTCAGATGTGACTGAACGACTTAACTGATGGTTTGGGTAGAGGAATTCATATGGTTAAAGTTAGGCTCAAGGCAAAGATAGGTTCAAGGATAAGTACAGAACCTGAGGATGTGGCTGGTCATAGGGCTTCTTTAATAAATAGTTTGAGTGCATCGCCAATAGTTTGGAGTAGGCTGTATGGCCCTACAATGTTTGGGCCTTTTCAGAATTGTGTATAGCCTAGAACTTTTCATTCTACTAGTGGTAAGAATGCTATAACTAGAAGGATGGGCTTCACTTTCACTTTTCACTTTCATGCATTGGAGAAGGAAATGGCAACCCACTCCTGTGTTGTTGCCGAAGCATCCCAGGAATGGAGGAGCCAGGTGGGCTGCTGTCTATGGGGTTGGACAGAGTTGGACACGACTGAAGAGACTTAGCAGCAGCAGCAGCAGCACAGAGTTATACAAAACAGGTCCACGGCCCCCCGGCCCCACTTTCTCACATCCACGCCCCCGTGCCCTGCATCCCCACATGCACCCAGCACAAGCCAGCAGTATGCCTCCTCTTTCCAGTCAGTCTTTGGGCTTCACTGAGGTGTTTTGGCCCTGGGGAAGGAAATGGCAACCCGCTCCAGGATTCTTGCCTGGAAAATCCCATGGACTGAGGGGCCTGGTGGACTACAGTCCATGGGGTCGCAAAGAGTCGGACACAGCTGAGCGACTGAGGTGTTATACAAAATTGCCTGTAGTGCTGCCGTGTTTGCATCTGCCATCCACACCATCATCCAATGAGCAGGAAGGATATAGTCCCACTCCTTCTCAGCCAGTAAGTAATTGGAAGAGATTATTAGTGGTAACAAGAATTAGTATTGTAACAAGGAAAAGGAGTGTTTGAAGAATCAGTTAATGTTGGGGTCTGAGTGAATGGATCATATTGAGAAGTCTATAGTTGATCATATGACAAATAGGGCCACCAGCACACATTATTGAGAAATAATCTATTTTAGAACTGAATGATAGCTTAAGGGTTTGTAGTGTGATTCAGTGCCAGTTTGAGATAATTATCTCTTGGTCTGTATACATGAATATTATTGCTGGAACTAAGCTAATGGTGAAGGCATATGAGATAATCTTACATATAGAGGGTATGTGGTGGTTTTATAAATGTTAGTGCTTGTTATTATGATGGATGATGTAAATAGTGAGGCTAGAGTGAAAGAGGAAATTTAATTTATTACTTTTATTTGGAGTTGCACCAAATATGTGGTTCCTAACACCAATGGATAAAAGTTTGAAAAAGCCATGCTGTTAATCATGGGAGTATAGAGCCAGCAATTCTTATCTACTTCTGTGGTAAATAAGAATGTATTGTCTTCTGTTCCTAGATTCACAATCAAGTTTTTCTTCTAAACTATATATACAGTATAAGGGGCCTAGAATGATTTTTGGGTTTAAGGATAGGAGTAGAAGAGGTAGGATGGGTAATGATATGAGAGCATTTTCTCAAGTAAAAGATGGAGAGATACTGTTTATGTGGTGTGTGTATTTGCCTCACTGTGTTGAAATAAGTATATATAAAGAGTGTAGGGCAGCAATTACCATATGAATTCCTATTAAAATAATTGCAATGTTTGATCACGAGAAGGATATTACTACAAATAGCTCTCCAATCAAGTTAATAGTTGGGGGTAGAGCTAGGTTTGTTTAACTTGCTGGTAATCATCAGGTTGCTGTTATTGGAGGAACATTTGTAGGCTTTAGGCTAGGATTATTGTTTGGCGATGGACCTGGTAATTTGAATTTTCCAGGCAGAACAATACAGAGGATGTAAGACTATGGGCAATTATTAGGGCTGTGGCTCCTATACCACTTCAAGGTGTTCGGGTAAGGATAGCAAAGTGCTATGTGGCTGACAGAAGAGTATGCAGAGAGTGATTTTAGGTCTGTCTGGCATAAGCAAATTGAGCTGGTTATAAGTATGCCTCATAAGAACAATAGAATGAGTGGATACCCTATGAAGTCTGATAGTGGGTTTCAAATTATTGTAATTCGTAATTCATAGTATCCCACAGCATCCAAATTTTAGTAGTGCTGGCAGCATAGCCAGAACTATGAAGCCTGCAATAGGGGCCTCTTCATGTGCTTTAGGTAGTC
Source organism: Dama dama (assembly GCF_033118175.1). Classification (NCBI taxonomy): domain Eukaryota; kingdom Metazoa; phylum Chordata; class Mammalia; order Artiodactyla; family Cervidae; genus Dama; species Dama dama. Next base: position 83,324,764 of record NC_083703.1, read on the forward strand.
AAAGGTGGAGACCATAAGATTGTATTTTTACTGTAAAGGCAATTATGCATACTAACCGTATGAAACCATTGGATCAAGAGTTGGACACTGATTGGGCTCAGCATTAGAATATTTTAAGGTCCTACTGTATTTTGAATGTAGACAAGTATTCCTAAGGAGGGAGAGAACTTACTAGGGTATAAAATGAATAGAGACCTGCATTAAGGTGTTCTGCTTGATTTCTTCTTTGGGTAATGATAATGAGTGTTGAAACTAGTGTTGCTCCAAATAGAATATATAAAAGAATGAATTTTATGGCAGTAAATGTTATAACTAAAGTAATTATAATATGACTAGCAGTGATAATATTTTTTTTCTGGTAGAGATTCTTTTAATATGAGGTGTTGACTGTTAGTATAAGGGGTCATAACCATGTAGTTAAAATCAGTGGTGGCGTCCATAGGGAGTGGGAGAAAACAATTGAGAAATTGAGGCTGTTATCATTGATTAAGGAGGAGTAGGCTTGTGAGTCTAATTAGTAGGCTATGCGTGGTGGTGCTAATTCAGATTAACCTGGTGATCAGGTTACTGGTATTGTTGCTGACCAAAATCGTGGCCTTCTCTGCCCGCCGAGCTGAATAAAAGAACATGGAGACTGAGTCTGGAGGAAATAGAAAGCTGGCTTCAATTCTCAGTCGGCAGAGAGGGGAACCCAGCAGGCTCATGCCTCAAGACGTGTGCCTGCCCCCCTTGAGGAGTCTAGGGGCTCATAGAAGGAAGGGCTCACAGTCAGGAGGCAGTATGATAAACAAAGGGGATGGGACTTTGATTTCTTCCTCTTGCATTTATTCACAGTCGCATCAGTTCAGTTCAGTTGCTCAGTCATGTTTGACTGATGATGGGAAAGACTGAAGGCGGGAGGAGAAGGGGACGACAGAGGATGAGATGCTTGGATGGCCTCACAGACTCAATGGACATGGGTTTGAGTAAACTCCAGGAGTTGGTGATGGACAGGGAGGCCTGGTGTGCTGCAGTCCATGGGGTAGTGAAGAGTCGGACACGACTGAGCGACTGAACTGAACTGAAACCACTGCAGTAGATTGTTCCAAGTGTGTAGCCCAGAGCGTTGTAGCCCAGAGGGAGTTGAGATCACACAGGTAAAACATGTAACAGGTCACAGGTTGCTCAGGACTGTGGAACTGACAGCCCATCCCTGAGCAGCGATGAGAGCCTCGCCCCCTCGTGGTCCCAGGGAGAAGGAAGCTGATCAGCCTGCCGGCCAGTCCGAGCCACTGCTGGGAGGTCCCTGTCTACCCTGACCACTGGAGCGGCCCAAGGGCCCAACCTCTCGGACCCCCCGAGCCCCTGCTCCACACCCATGTGGAGAGCCCTTCCAGGCCGTCGTGAGGGGAATCTGTGATGGGAACTCAGCAGAAAGTGCGGGAGGGCAGCTGGGGCCTTCCTTCACCGAGGACGTGACATCGCCAGGTACACTGAGGTCACACAGGTGGCGGGGAGGCCGTTTCAGATGGTGGTCTGTGCTGAGAAGGACACAGGACTCGGGGAGGCAGGGGCTGACGGGCGGCGAGCCCAGAGAGGCGCCTTCTTGGAGGAGGGGGGGATGCTCAGACAGAACTGCATCTGGGCCCGGAGCTCCAGCAGGGCTGGCCGGTGGCTGAGGAGGGCAAGTCCGGGGCTCGGCCCCAGGAGCGGTGCATCTGGCCTCTGGTAGAGATTCTGCTCCCCAAGGACTGGGGTTATTGTCTGTCTCCTCATGGCTGTCCCGTGCCTGGAACACGACCTGGCCAGAGGCAGGTGCTACGCAAATATCTGTGAATGAGTGGCCAGTCCGAGAGTGGAGATGCGCAGGACAGGCGGCCTCAGGCTGCAGAGTGGGGGTTAAGTAGATTAGGAGGCCGAGCCGGGAGAGAGACATACAGGGTTTCTAAACCCGGACTCTCAGCCCCCTTGTGCTCAGCTCCACCCAAGCCCGTCTGTTCCCCAGACACTCTGTTTTCTATGGTACATTCCCTCTGGCCTTCACTCACCTGCGTGTCCTGCCCTGCATGACTTAAAAGCAGCTCCAAGTCTGTTCCTCCCACCTGTGCCTGAAGCCTCTTTATGCTTAAGCTAGGGGATCCCAAGGGCACCCCCTGAGATGGGGCCCCTTCCCTGCCCAGGGACGGGTGCTCCTTGTCTGTTCCATGGACTCAGCTCTCTGCAGTTGTCTGCCTGTTCTGGTCTCTGCCTGACCCAGGGCCGGGAGTGTTCATGGGACGGTGTGTCCCCTCTGAGTCTAGCCATCCACCAGGCTGAGTCCTGCTGGCCTGCATCGTGACACTGCCATTTACTGGTGACACGGGGCCCACACTGGAGCACCGCTGACAAGGTGCCCACTGGTCTCAGCTGGACCTCGCTGTTGGGCCGGGAGCCAGATGGTCAGTGCTGCTGGTGCCTGTGGGCATGGCTGCCATCACAAGCCTTCTCCTCGGGGCTCAGCAGCTGAGCCGTCAGGGCGTGTGCAGAACCCGCTGCAGACCGGCACAGGGGGTCAGCGCTGGGACTCAGCCAGAGAGCGGAGGCTCCGACATGGGGGCCTGCCCTCCATTAGGACACTTTCCGGCCTCCTGGGCTCTGTTTTGTCCGACCTTCGAGGAATGGGCAGAGCTGCTGCGCTCATCCTGGCCCACCCGCTCCAGAGCTGCCCTCACAGACCTCCCCTGCACTGGGGTCTGACCAGTACATTCCTGGTCCCAGCACCAAGCCAGGGCGTCCTGGGGCCCCTTCAGTTAAGGGGTCAGGGGAAGCAGAGCCACTTTGTTTAGAGCTGGAGGGGGAGTCGTGTGGGTAGAGTTCTCATTTCCTCCAGCGACACTTGAGGCTTACGGTGCCCAGGGCTCCCAGCCAGCCTGTGGGCCGCCGTGGGACCCCGTCTCCTGTCGGCCCCTCTTCTGACTGGTTGGTCCATGTTCTGACTGCTCGGGACTTGGTGCTCCTGGGTTGAGTGTCTATTGTAATTGGCTAGGGTCTGTTCTTTTTTTTTTTTTTTTTTATCAGTATTTTTTTTTTTTTTTTTTGAAGTATAGCTGGTTTACAATGTGTTAATTTCTGCTCATAGCTCAGAGATACACTTATACACACATATACATTCTTTTTAAAAATATTCTTTTATAGTTTATCATTGGATACTGAATATTGTTCTCTGCTATGCAGCAGCGCCGTCTTTAACCATTCTACTTACAAAAGCTACATCTGCTGACCCCAGCCTCCCACTCTGGCCCTCCACCGCCCCCTCCTCCTCGGAGAGCGCCAGTCTGTTCCCTCTGTCCCTGAGTCCATTTCTGTTTCATGTGTGTGTGCTCATGTGTTCAGTTGTGTCTGATTCTTTGTGACCCCATGGACTGTAGCCCACCAACTCTTCTGTCCATGGGATTCTCCAAGCAAGAATTCTCCGCTGGGTGCGTGCAGGCTTGTGGTCACTCTGACCTGTCACAGACCTCTCAGAGGCTGTCCGCTGGGTGAGTGCAGTCTCATGGTCACTCTGACCTGTCACAGAACTCTCAGAGGCTGTCTGCTGTGAGTACAGGCTCATGGTTGCTTTAATCTGTCACTGACCTCTCAGAAGCCATCTGCAGGGTGAATGTGGGCTCCTGGTCACTCTGGTGCACAGTTTCCACAGGGCTGTCGAGAGGCACTGTGTGGCTGCCCCAGCTGCCGGCCACTTATTGCACTCTTGCTGCCCCCAAGCTACATCTAGAGAAGGCTAATCCCAATGAGAAGCTACTTTCAGACTTCAGCTCACATCCTAGGAAATAGTCTTCCAGCCTAAGCAGGTCACTTGGGGTTTCCTGTGTTAGTGCTCATAGCTCACATCCCCTAGAGAGTGGGCCAGGTCTGGGGACACATGTCCTCTGCTGCTAAAAGTGACATTAGACTGTGTTCCCAGGGATGGACCATAAGGGGTGATTGGAGAACGTCTGCCCTACCTGCTTGGAGGACTGTGCCCCCAGCCCCTGCCTTCTCCCCACTCAGGTACAGAATGTGGGAGAGCAGGAGGGGAACCTCGGTCCCAGTGAGACCCTCTCAGCAGAGCTGGGCCTGGGTCAGGCTTGGAGGGTATGACCGAGAGTTTGCTGGACAGGACACCACATTTAGAGGGCCTCCTGTAGTGTAAGTTTCAGGGCTAGATAGCAACTAAGTGCAGGCCATGGTGGCTGAGCTGACGGCTGTGGACCCTGCAGGCTGAACGCTGAGCCCTGAACGTTGGAAGGTTGTCTGGAGTCACAGGACCTGCTTGCTCTCTCTGCTGAGATGACCTCAATGGGGACAGAGGTTCCCCCTCCTACTCTCTAGAAGCTATCAAACTGAAGCCACTCCTCATGGTGAGCTCTGAGGAAACTCAGGAAAGGAAAGAATACCTGCTTTCCAGCAGCCATCAGACTGCAGCCACTACCCACTGTGAGCCCTGGGGAAATTCAGGAAGGAGAAGACAGGATGCTGGTCCCAGGTGGTAAGATGTGTATCAAAGGGGATGATTTCAGTGAGACGGCTGGTGCATCTTCCCACACATAGAAAAGTACTAAGTTCCTTAACTTTAGATGCTGCCCCCTGGTTTTGAAGTCCTAAAAGATTTGTACTGTATAAAACAACTCTCAACACCTGTATTATAATATTATTATGTCTATCCATATGAAGTAGAGACTTTACAAAGAACAACAAGAGACAAATCTGAACATTCAGTACACTGGCACCAGTGGTGGGCACTCCCCAAAAGATGCAACTAGTGGGGCAATTAGAAACCTCATCACCCCTTTTCCCATAAGATTGTGGAATGGATGCTGACACTGGGGAATTGTTACAGGGAAGAACAAAATCTGACTCCATGTTGAATGTTTTAATTTAACCTTTGCTTCCTGTTGGCCTGTTTACTACAGGGATACTGTCCATACATAATGGCCTGCCCCAGGAAACCCCACCCCTCTGCCTCTGTCCAGGACCTGTCCACCTGTGGATGGCTACCAGAGGGAGAACGTAACACATCTCCTACCGAGACTGGCCATTCCAGGAGATGTTTGCCAGATTAATGGCCTTTTTACTGTATTTCTTCACCTCCCAACTCTGCGTTCTATAAAAGACACTGACATCCAGAACCTGACAAGATGGTTTCTTCAAGATATTAGTCTGCTATCTTCTCAATCTGCTGGCTTTCCAAGTAAAGTTATATTCCTTGCCTCAGTACCTCGCCTCTGATTTATCGGCCTGTTGTGAGGCATACAGAGTGAGCTTGGACTTGGTAACAATCCCACATGCATTGCAGTAAAAAAATCAAAACATAAAATGAAAGCAATAGTGTAAGAGATTCAATAAAGACTCTGAAAATGGACCATATAAAAAGATTTGAAACCAAAAACCAAAAGGAACTCAGTGGTTGTCTGAAATATTTAGAAAGGATTTAGTACCCCTCTTGCCCATATCCCCTGAAGCCATGGTGGACAGTTAGGCCCTGTCCATTCAGGACACACTCTCCAGACCCCAGCTGGAGGTGCTCTGCCCCCAGTGCCCACCTGGGTCTCAGGAGTCGAAGAAACACAACCTAGGCGGTCTCCTCTCTGGTCCAGGGGAGCATCACACCAGCCACCCTGTCTCCCTGCCCATAATAAATAAGGAGGTTTGTCAGCACCTGGGTGAGTGATGCTGTCGGCACCTGGCATGCCTTGTCCTTGTGAGATTTGGTATGAAGATCACACAGAAGGGGAACCAGCAAAGAAGGTTCCAGGGAGCAGTGAACCCCCTTCACAGGGACCCTGTGAGACCCAAGACTCACTCTGCCTACCCTGTTCTGAGTTTTGGGAACTGGCCTTTGTCATTCTCTGGGCAGGAGGTGGGAAGGACAACCCAGTCTCTCTTCCACCTCCTGAGACCCAGGTGAGCTCTGGGGGCAGCAGCACCTCCACCTGGGTTCCAGAGAGGGTGTCCTGAATGCACAGGGCCTAACCGGTCAGTGAGGCAAGCCCTCGTCACAGTGCACTGACCTGCTGCAGGGTCTCGGGTTCCCTGGCATCCAGCTCGCCCATTGCCAACTCCAGCTTTGTGTCTTGGGAGCCCCTCACTGGCGGGCACCCAGCACGTGAAAGCTGCATGCCCAGCGAGAAGGAGGAGAAGCTGGTGGAGCAGGGGTCCAGCATGGAGTGTCCAAGGCCCCTCTGCTCCCCCAGGAACACCCAGCCCCGCCTGCCGTGGCCTTGCTCCTCTTTAGTATGTGTCTTTGTGGCTGATGTTGCCAAACACCTTCCTCTGGAAGAGAAGGCCCCATGACCGTGGAAGGGGTGGAGGTGAGGAGGTGATGTAGTCCTAAACCCAGAGAGCTTCAGAACTAACTTCCCTGAGCCCTGAACGTACTGCCTGTTACATCTGTACCAACCGTGGCCAAGATCCAGGTAGATTCTCTGTGGAACACTTTCCATGTCCAACAAGAGAACCAAACTAGGCCAAGATCCAGGAAGATTCTCTGTGGAAACACTTTTCTGTCCAACAAGAGAGGTCTTGTTAACCCACAGCCTAATCCCGAGACGTGGGATGTGCTGTAACTGTGGAGATGCAGGGAAGGTGTTTGAGAGTCTTCTTCCCGGGCGGCTCCCCGAGGTCCCTGGAGTTACTGGACCCAGAGGGGGAGCAGTCGCGCTTCTCTCCTCACTGCAGGCCAGACGGTGCCCCCAACCACACAGCCCTAATCCACCACCTCCCTGAGTTCAACAGAACCCCCCCCAGTCATGAGGCCAAAGTGCAGTCTTCTTGGTGAGCAGACCAGAGGCCGGTGGGAAGGTGGGTGGAGGCTGAAAGCTTCTTTGTAGAAGAAAAACATGGACGTGTGTTCCCATGTGTGGTGGCCGGATGCTGCAGTAATTGATGTTCCCCACACATTTATGGGTGGATTTTAGTTTCTGTATTTTCTAAATTTCTTTTTTTTTAAACAGCTGCATATTATGAGAAAATTTTTGCAATCAACCATGAGCACTTGCAAAATAAGCTCTTATTTTTTTTTTCCTTTTCCTAAAATGTCGCAGTTTTCTATGGTGACAGATGAACCGCCTCCTACTTTTAAGTATTCATTTAATTGGCTGCGCTGGGTCTTAGCTGTGGCATGCAGGGCCTTCAGTTGCAGCATGTGGGATCTAGTGCCCTGGCCAGGGATTGAACGTGGCCCCATGTGTTGGGAGCTCAGAGTCCTAGGCTCTGGTCAGCAGAGAATGCTGCGATCTCCTACTTAAAGCAAGGTTATTTATTTATTTTCGGCTTGCTGGGTCTTCGCTGCTGTGTGGGCTTTTCTCTGGCTGTCGGGCATGGGGGCTGCTCTCTCGTTTCTGCGCTGAACTTCTCCCAGTGGCGGCTGCTCTGTTTGGGAAGCAGGGGCTCTAGGCTCTTGGGCTTCAGTAGTTGTGAACGGACTTAGTTGCTCCACGGCACGTGGGGTCTTCCCAGATCAGGGATTGAACCCGCGTCTCCTGCATTGGTAGGTGGATTATTAACCACAGCACCACCAAGCGAGTCATTCCCCTCCCTGCTTCCTGCCAACATCCCCCTTTAAAAAAAGGCTAAAAATAATCTGTTTAGTAAGTTTTCAGGAGTCTGAGCTCTGGGGTCAGCGTCTGTGGAGTCATTCTCCCAAAGGCATCTTGGCTTCAGATACTGGCTGGGCGCATGAGTCCAGTCAGCAGGGCAGGTCTGGTGGCTGAAGACAGGCTTGGCCTCTGGAGCTCTGCCCTCACCGACTCACCCAGGGTCCCCGAGCCCCGGCAGCCAAGCAGAGCCGCGCGCAGGCGGGGCTGGTACAGCCACGGGGCCGCCGTGGTCAGGGTGGAGTGTGCGGCGGAGGCAGCTGGCTGTCCGTCCCGTGACTGCTGGTGTCCTGTGTGCCCGTGCAGGGCAGTCACAGTGTTAGGTGGGGCCTGGCCGCTGTCCTGGGGACAGGATGGGACCTCAGAGAGCTCGCATCCCCACTCCCCATCTCCCAGCTCTGGTTCAGATCATGGCTTGTGGCTGCTGGCAGCTCCCTGGGCTGGGAGGCTGTGTAAAGCATCAACCCCCTTGCTCAAGGTCAGCTGAGACCCCCAGCTCTGGGGTCACACACCATCTGTGCCACCATCCAGGTCATCCCACATCTGTGAGGGAGGGCCTGTGTGGGGCTGTGGGTGATGGGGGAATTGGGGGTGTTGTGGGCTGGCCCCAGGAGTCAGCTTTTTGAGGGGAGGGGAGGGAGAAGTTTTGACCTGCTCAGGGTTCCAGGGGATTCCAGGCCCAGCTCTGGTGGGAGGTGCAGGTGAGAAGCCCCTGCAGGTTTCTGGATCCCCACCGTTTTCAGTTGAAACCCCTCTGCCTGCACCACCCCTAACTCTCCCTCCCGTGGCCCCAGCCTGAAGCCACAGAAGACGGGGAGTTTACGTGGCTTCCCTTCCTGTAGGGAAACCAAGCCACAGACAAACACGTTCCTTTAAGAAAGCATAGACATCGGAAAATAATAGTGGGTGGTTATTACTGTCGCGGTTCATGTAGAGACGCTTCACAAGCCTGGCACATGGAGGGAACTGAGGGCCGTTGCCCCGAGTCCTGGACTTCACACCCTCCGCCCCCCGCCCCATGGCCCACTCTCCCCTTGGTGTCTTCTGGTGGCCGGGCGGACTTCAGCCTCCTGAACCCCTTCTGAAAGGATCAGGCCAGGGCAGAGGTCATTCACAGAGGGGAGGGTGTGGTCGACCTTAAGAACCCCATTGCCCCCACTCTGTGTTGGAGCTCAGTTCCGGGTCTAGGCAAGCGTGGCTTCCTGGTGCTGTCCCCACCCTCACTCACCCAGGGTGGGGGGGCTTTGTGTCCACCTTGTCCCCTCGTGCAGCCTGGTCACCCCGGGACCCGTGCTGTGTGTGCATCTGCCCTGCTCACAGCGCACCCCGGGGCCCATCAGACTTCACTCATGAAAGGGAGGTGTAAGGACGAACTATTCCATGGTTAAGAATTTCAAGGTCGCGACCGCGTTGCCCAGAGCGAACGGGCACAGGTACGAGGCCCATGCAGAGAGAAGCCACGGTGTGGTCTTCAAGGACCCTCCGTGTGGGGGTGGGATGGGGGCGGACAGGGATTTCCTGCAAACGCGGCTCCAGGCTCTGTTCCCGGCAGGGTGACGAATGTGGGGACTGCCTGTCTGTGGAGGGGCCCTGGGGCTGCCCAGCTCAGCAGGAACGGCAGGGGTGGGAAGGGAGGTCGGCCTCCCTTAGCACCCCTGACCTCACACCCCCTCGTCAGGGCGTCCTAGTGCCTAAACGGACCCTTCCTCGTCTAGCTCTGAAGACCTGGATGTTGTGGGGGCTGAGGGACATGCAGAAAACAAAATTCTGTAAAGCAATTATCCTTCTATTAAAAAATAAAAAAGATTAAAGAAAAAACACACAGGACAGCAAAGGTGGGGATTGCATTCTCAGCCAGCCTCTGGCAGATTCCGCCTGTGCTTACGCATCAGACCAAAAAGCTGGTGCTCCCACCTCGTATCACAGATGAATAGAGAGAGAATAGAGAGAATAGAGACACAGAGAGGTTGAGCATCTTGCCCCAGCTCACAAAGCTGCTGAGGGCAGGGCTTAAAACTGGACCCCTGTGGTCGAATCTGAAGTCCAGATGCTGTGATGACCCTGAGCGAGCGGCAGAGACCAGATGGCCCATGCTGCGCCAGGCGCGTGTGCACACACACACACACACGTGCACGTGGACTTCACGTTTGTGGCTACAGAAGTCAGAGGGAACCAGAGGGCCACCAGGAGAGGCATAAGGAGAGTTGGAGTCTATAAGGAGGAGAAGCCACACTTCCCAGGAGGCCGGGGAATCCCTTTCCTCATGAGTCTGTCTCAAACCCTAGATTCCTCTCCCTGGACCCAGGAACTGACTGTCCAGTGACCTAACAGTTGGCTCCAGAATTATGCCTTCCCAGGGGTTCAGCTATGACTGGACTCCACTACTGTCAGTGATAAGGGGGGAATGAGTACATAGTCTGGGATTCAGATTTGTTTGGAGACAAAATTTATTAGAAGAGGAGACCTAAAAAACCACGAAGGCAATTGGCATGAACATCTCCAGAACACTTAAGAAACCCTCTGCTGTTTATCTACCTCCTCTCCTGTCACGAAAGTGGAAGGTCTATTTAACAAGTAATTCTGTGCTTATCACACTCTTTCTTTACAATATTTATCATATATTTATTTATTCGGCTGTGCTGTGTCTTAGTTGCAGCCTGTGGGAGCTAGTTCCCCAATCAGGTATTGAACGTGGGTCTCTGCATTGGAGTCTTGGCAACTAGACCACATGGGAAGTCTCTTCTCTTACTCTTGTGGACAGTAACGGGCCTTAGACCTCCTCTGAGGCCCCCTTAGAGCTGAGGCATGGGGTGGCTGCAGTAATCCTCCTGTGGCTAAGGTGTGGTTTCTTGGTCATGACTCACTCACACTCCCTACAAACATAGGGCTACTTCCCTGTGTGTGTCCTCTGGTGTCCGATGAGGGCTGACTTCTGACGGAAGCTTCACCCACACTCTCCGCAAACATAGGGCTTCTCCCCTGCGTGTGTCCTCTCGTGTGTGCTGAGACTTGACCTGTCCTTGGAGCCTTGCCCACACTCTCCGTACGTGACCCTCATAATCCCTGAGACCCCTGCCCCCGTGAGCAATGTGCCTGTGTCCTCTGGATTCAGTTTCTGGCTTGTGCTGGGCTCGTCTTTCATTCTCTCATGCGCCCCGGGACCCACCATTTGTCCTCTGGGTGAGTAGGAAGAGGCCCTTGAAATCCTCTTCAGCCTTATGCTTTTAAACAAAGGTTGGGGCCTGTCCTTGGCCTCCTGACCCTCAGGTTTGTCGCTCGGGCTGTGTGGATCTGAATATCGCTGATTTTGATTGCCTGGGCAGGGATCCTCTGGTTGGAGGAGGTCTCTTTCAGATGGTCTCAGGAGGGTCGGAGAGGGGTGACTGCGTTGGGTGTGTTGGCTGAGGAATTTCTGACTGGAGAAGGCCAGAGAGCAGGAGGCACATGGGTGGATCTTGGGCTTCGGTTCTGCTGAAAGAGGAAGGTCTTGGTCAGGTAGCTGGTTTGCCATGGTCAGGCCTGCCTCACTAATTATCTAAGTGTTGATAGTGCACGATTTGTCTCCCATCAAGTGTCTTTAATGTCCACTTTTCCATTCCACTCTTATTCTCTACATCTACAGAAATCCAGGAAGCTTGTGTCAAGGGCCTTTTCTACATATCACCCAGATAGGGACCTTCGCAGCAGCATCAGAGGCAGCGTCTCTCCTGATAGAGGTGGATCTGCAGGGACTTTGCCTGCATGTAAGTATCGGAAAAGTCACATCACAGTGGCCACAGGTATTTACCCTACTGATGGATAATACTTGATGACTTAGGTGAAATCTCCTGAGAGGCTCACTGTGAGGGGAAAGGGTCTATTAAGTTAGGGGCGCCTGGCCTGGAGTTCTCTGCATATGGGAGGCAGCACAGGGGGTGGTTACAGCAGGTGTGGGTAAATCTGACTTTGTGGCTCCTTGTTCAAAGAGCAGCCTTTGTGCCGATCTCTGCAGGAAGTGGGTTTGAGACTGGATGAGAAAGAGCGGCCCAGGTCCCACTGACTACAGGTCTGGCTCCTGCTGCCCAAACTGGTTCACAAATTGCTCCTGTCTCCATTTCCCATAAATCATAAAATAAAGGCAGATCCTTTCTCAAGCCTCACCAGTACTCATACCTCATTTATTTCATTCAGGCTTAGTCCACTTAACATGCACTAGGAAGCCCTGTTTAAAAATACATCTCCAGTCAGACTCTTCACATCCACACTCCCAAGCATCTTTAGCCAGCCCACTCTCCCCTCATGTCTGACAATGAACTGACCTCTGAGGGGACTCCCCGCTGCTGTCTCTTCCCAAAAATGAACCAAAGCATCGTCTTAGCACAGAGAACATGCTGCTTGCAGCTGAAACCCTCGCGGTTGTTCTGTGTTACCCAGGAAGGCCCCTGGGGCCTGCACGTGGACACAGGCCCTGAGGCTTCCGTGTCCCATCCAGCCTCCTTCCTCTCCATCTGTGCTTCCTCCCGCGACCCCTGGCCTGGCCTCTCTTCCCGGCTCTGGGGCTGCGGCACTGTCTGCTCCCCTGCCTGGAATCCTTCCCCACAGGTGTTATCTCTGCACAGACCCTGCCCCACCATCCTGCACCACACCCCACCCTCTGCTCACGCTGACCCGAAGCACGTTCCTTGCGCTGGTTTCCCTCAGAGCACCAGCCCCTGTCTGGTACGAAGCCCCTGCTGCCCCAGGGCAGTGGTTCTGTCTGTTTCGGTGCGTGGAGCCCTGTCTGGCATAGAGTATGAACTCACATGACAACAAACTGGAACAGTAACTGAATGCACATCACTGTACATGTGTTGCTTAGAAATGGGAGGAAATGAGGAAGAAACAGGTAAAGGGCAGAGAGCTGGTAGGTGCTAGAAATGTTGCTTTTTGCTTCTCAGCCTTTGAGCAGAAGGTGATGTTATGCGGGGAGCGGCTTGAAAGAGCTGACTCTGGGAGCTGCCTTGATTGATTATCAAGGGTCTGCTCGCAGACATAGCTCTCTGTCCCGCCACCTCTCTGGAATTTACTATCCAAGTTAACTCCTAACAGAACATTAGTGAGCCTTGAATGCACACAAGGCACAGATAGATAGCTTTGCACGACTGCCCTTAAGATAAGTAGGATGCCTTTAGCGCCATGAGAGAGCTCTGGTGATTGTTATCTTAAAGATGATGTACATGGGGAAGAATTTTCTTTGGGATGCCTCTCTTCTTGGTTTAGTATATATGTAACCCTGAGAAATAAAGAATCATCGTTGACTGCAGCGATCCTCTCAATCCCATCTGTTCTGTCTCTTTATTTCTTAGCCTAAAGGAACGTTTCGTGTTGCTCGCTGAAATCTTCCAGCTGGCCCGGCAAGTGGCGCCCAACGTGGGGCTCGACGAAAGTTCCTTGTGGCCACTGCCCGTTGAAACTATTAAGGTAAGTAAGAGTGAGTGTACTTGTATATTGAGGGGCAGGAAGGAATATTGTCGAGAGTATAAACCATGGGACAAGATCATAGTCGTCAGTTGTTTGTGCATATGTTACAGATAATGTTGAAGGATTGGGGAATGCAGGTTACTAAAACAGAATTGCAGACTTTTCTTAGTTTTGTTGAGGAAGTATATCCCTGGTTTCTGCAGGAAGGGACTATGAGTTTAGAGATATGGAAAAAGATAGGAAAACAGATTCAAACATATTATACTCTCCACGGACCTAATAAGGTTCCTGTGGAAACATTTTCATTATGGTCTTTAATAAGAGACTGCCTTGATTTTGAACATGAGGAAGGGAGTAAATTAAAACACATGCTCCCACCCGAAGAACCAATTTATGCTACTCCTAAAGTTTATGCTACTCCTAAAGGGAAAGGACCCACAACCTTTGAATTAGAATCTGCAAAACCTTTGAAGGAAAATGAGGGAATGCTGACTCCAGAGGATGAGGAAAGTTTAGAGGATCAGGCAGCTGCTTACCATAAGGATGATCATTGGGAATTACTTGTAACTGATGATTCGAATGTGCAGGCAGCAGCTGCCCCTCCGACAAAGGGTCTGGAGGCACTCATGCAGAAATTATTAATAACAATAAAGGAAGAAATAAAGAGGGAAGGTAGGAATGAAGGTGCTGGTGCAATCTCTACTGCGCCTCCTGCTTATGCACCCTCAACTATTGCTGGATTAGATCCTCCACCTATTTCCAAACCTGAAAATTCATTGAATATAACTCATGAATCACACAGTTTGTCCCCCTTGCAAAAGGCTATGCAACAGGCCCAAAGAGCTGGAGAAACTGTTCAGGGATTCTCCACTGCTTTCCTGGTATTCGAGCATGAAAACCAAGGGTACTATGAGTCCCTACCTTTCAAAAAACTAAAGGAATTAAAAATTGCCTGTGCCCAATATGGACCTACGGCTCCTTTTACCCAGACCATGATAGAGAGTCTAGGAGGTCAAAATTTGCCACCTAGTGATTGGAAACAAATTGCAAGAGCTTGCTTATCAGGAGGGGACTATTTATTATGGAAATCAGAATTTACAGAACAATGTGGTCATATAGCTGAACTAAACCAGTGACAAGGGATCAATACTACATATGAAATGTTGGTAGGGGAAGGGGCCTACCAAAATACCAATGCTCAATTGAACTATTTGCCTGGAGCTTATGCTCAAATGTCTAATGCTGCCCGACAGGCTTGGAAAAAGCTCCCTTGCTCTAGTAATAAGACTGAGGATCTTTCAAAAATTCATCAGGGGCCTGATGAACCATATCAAGATTTTGTGGCTCGTCTTCTTGAAGCAGTAGGTAAGATTATAGCTGATGAGCAGGCTGGAATGGTGCTTACTAAACAATTAGCCTATGAAAATGCAAATTCTGCCTGTCAGGCTGTGCTTAGACTGTACAGAAAAAAAGGGGGTTCTATCAGATTACATTCATATATGTGCTGATATCGGACCTTCCTATATGCAGGGTATTACCCTGGCTGCAGCTTTACAAGGTAAAAGCATAAAAGAAGTATTATATCAACAGCAAATGAAAAATAAACGAGGATTACCTAGTAGGGGAAATGCTGGCTGTTTTGTTTGTGGCCAGCCCAGACATCGTGCCGCCTTTTGCCCCCAACGAGCCAATTCGGGGAATATTAAAACTCCTAATTTATGCCCTAGATGTAAAAAAGGAAGACATTGGGCAAAAGATTGTAAATCCAAAATTGATGTCCAGGGCAACCCACTTCCCTCGCAGTCGGGAAACTGGGTGAGGGGCCAGTCCCTGGCCCCGAAACAATGTTATGGGGCAGTGAAGGGAAATCAGATGGTAGAAGGCGAGTCACAGACTTGTTCAGAGCCACCTCAGGGAGCGCAGGCTTGGACTTCTGTTCCTTCTCCTACACAGTACTGACTCTCGAAATGGGAATGCAGGCTCTGCCCACTGGGGTATACGGCCCTTTGCCTGATGGAACCGTGGGCCTTTTGCTCGGATGCAGTAGCTCTACCATAAAAGGGCTGCTCATAGCTCCTGGAGTAATTGATGCTGACTATACAGGAGAAATCAAAATTATGGCCCACTCCCCACGATGCATTACCACCATAGCTAGCGGATAGCGTATAGCTCAATTGATATTGGTCCCTGCAGTGCAGACTGGAAAAGCACTGGCTTCCAGGAGAGGGGAAGGCGCCTTCGGATCCTCTGACGCCTACTGGGTCCAGGCAATAACTAATAATCGTCCTGAGTTAACGTTAAGAATAAATGGAAAGTTGTTTACAGGCATTCTGGACACAGGAGCTGATGTTTCTGTTATTGCCGAGAGACACTGGCCCCGAGAATGGCCTAAACAGATAGCTATATCAACATTGCAAGGAATTGGTCAAACTAAGAACCCTGAACAAAGTACAGAGCTGTTACATTGGACTGACCATGAGGGTCATGAAGGGGACATTAGGCCTTATATCCTCCCAAACCTCCCGATAAATTTGTGGGGACGAGATGTTATGACTCATATGGGAGTATACCTATACAGCCCCAGTGATCAGGTTAGCAATCAGCTTTTAGATCAAGGGCTTCTTCCCACCTCGGGACTTGGAAGAAATAATCAGGGAACTGTTGCGCCTGTTTAGACAAAAAGGTTACCAAAAAGAAGTGGACTTGGGTATTTTTAGAAGGGACCTCTGATCCTCCTGTAATTCACGCAGATCCTATTACTTGGAAGTCTGAGGAGCCTGTGTGGGTTGATCAGTGGCCCCTTTCCAAAGAGAAAATTGACGCTGCCCAACAACTCGTGCAGGAACAGTTAGAACTGGGAAATATTGAACAGTCTAACTCACCTTGGAATTCGCCTATTTTTGTTATTAAGAAAAATTCTGGGAAATGGAGGCTTTTGCAGGATCTGCGAAAGGTTAATGAAACTATGGAAGTCATGGGAGCATTACAACCAGGATTGCCTTCTCCCATGGCTATTCCGAAGGATGCCCACATAATAATTCTAGATTTAAAAGACTGCTTTTATACTATTCCTCTAGCACCTCAAGATTGCCCGCGATTTGCTTTTAGTGTTCCTTCTGTTAATTTTTCCCAACTAATGCATAGGTATCATTGGAAAGTTTTGCCACAGGGTATGGCCAATAGCCCCACCTTGTGCCAGAAGTTTGTTGCAGCAGCATTGCTTACGGAGTTTTTCTGCTATGGGCCTACCTAAATGCATCAAAACAGACAATGGCCCTGGATATGTTGGCCGCAATTTTCAAACCTTTTGTGCCCAGCTGCGCATCGTACACAAGACTGGAATCCCATATAATCCACAGGGCCAAGGAATTGTTGAGCGGGCACATCAAACCCTTCAGCACCAATTGAAAAAATTAAAAAGGGGGAGTTTGTATGCTATTACGCCTAACAATCTTCTTAGTCATGTTTTGTTTGTTTTAAATTTTCTGAGCCTCGATAAAAATGGAAAATCAGCAGCTCAACGTTTTTGGCACTATGATAATAAAAAGGCACGACCATTAGTCAGGTGGAAAGACCCTCTGGAAGGCAGATGGCATAGGCCGGATCCAGCTCTAATATGGGGGAGAGGTCATGTTTGTGTTTTCCCGCAGAATGCCGAAGCACCGCGCTGGCTCCCGGAAAGGTTGGTACGCACGGCGGAGGAGATCCCTGGTGGAACGAATAAGACAGCTCACGATCCAGGAGACGGTCCTGCTGCCAACAGCTCAGCAGATACAGGCGCTGTTACAGATGGCGTGTGAGAATGCTTCGAACCCTTCCCCTGCCTCTCCTACTAGTATATTAATTTCATTATTAAGCCTTTTAAACCAGGTAAGCTCCATGGAAGCCAGTATCTTCTGGGCGTATGTTCCTGATCCCCCTCTTTTACAGCCTATTGGATGGGAAATGAGTTTTGTTCCCGTGTATGTGAATGATACAATCTTATTAAGAGGCTTCTCTGATAAGCACATCTCTTCTCAAAGTGCCAGTATTTCTTATACAGGGTTTTCTTCACAATTGCCAATGTGCTTTTTCCGAAATCAGAATGTTTCAGGTTGTCTCACTGTTACGGATGTCGGGTGTTCTGGTTACAGCACCGGCTGGAGTGTGGATACTCCTGGTGTGACCAGGCTCACAGGGCACGCACAGCGGCGCAGCGGGACGGGACCCCAGGATGTCCCATTCTGTGGCCTGGGGCATGAAGGGAAACATAGAGCGGGGCCATGGACACTCTGCCGGAATGAGACTGCTACGGTGTATTCTATTCCTAACAGCACGCACTCACTGTGGGACTGGTCGCCAGACTCAGAGAGAAACCCCGGAAAGGAAAGTAACAGACAGTTTGCAGAGAGAATTTGGAATCTTGGCGGCACCCTTGTTTATCAAACTGAGGTCTGGAAGTTGCTGGCCGCTTTTGAAACAAGCGGATCCTTCATGCAGACTGGAGAAAAGGTTAAAGGTAGATTTTTTTGGAATGCAACCTGGAGATATCCTCAGGCTTGTGTACCTTACCCATTTATGATTATTGCTGGTTCTGTAAATCTTACTAAGAATAATAGTCAATATTATATTCATTGTTTTAATTGTACCCTAACCAATTGCATTCGAGGAATAAGAAATAATTCTGGAGTCTTAATAGTTAAACAACCACCTTTTGTTATGTTGCCTGTAAATCTTACTGAGCCCTGGTATGAAGAGTCTGGGCTTGAACTATGGGAAAGAGTGCGCACAGCCCTTGCTAGGCCACGAAGGGGGATAGGATTAATAATTCTAGGAGTAGTAACGCTTATAACTTTAATTGCTTCTGCTGTTACTGCTTCTGTATCTTTAGCTCAATCTGTGCATACTGCTAGCATTGTAGACGATTTGGCAAAAAATACTTCCAAAGCTTTAGGGATTCAAGAAGACATACATAGAAAATTAGAGGATAGACTAAATGCACTTTATGATGCAGTAAGATTTTTGGGAGAAGAAGTGCAAGGGTTAAAGCTAAGAACAAAAATTAGATGTCATGCTAACTATCGTTGGATTTGTGTTACACCAAAAATTTATAATGATACTGAAACTCCTTGGGACAGAGTGAAATCACATTTAGATAGTATTTGGCATAATGAAAACATTTCCTTAGATCTATTACAACTTCATCAGGAAATTCTTGATATAGAAAATGCTCCTCGGGCTAGTATGGATTTGGCAGAAAATGCTGAAGAGTTTGTTAACAGTTTGTTTTCCAATTTTCCCTCGATAACCTCACTTTGGCATCTTTTTTCAGGGGTCGTGACCATGCTTCTGGTGTTAGCGCTTTTTGTGTGCATTGCTCCTTGTATCATAAAGAAATTTCAAAGAGCTGTGGGATATCAAGGCTGTCCTACACAGTAATTACTTACGCCAAAAGAATCAGGCATGCCATTTTACTAAATAAAAGAGGGGGAGCTGCGGGGAGCGGCTTGAAAGAGCTGACTCTGGGAGCTGCCTTGATTGATTATCAAGGGTCTGCTCGCAGACATAGCTCTCTGTCCCGCCACCTCTCTGGAATTTACTATCCAAGTTAACTCCTAACAGAACATTAGTGAGCCTTGAATGCACACAAGGCACAGATAGATAGCTTTGCACGACTGCCCTTAAGATAAGTAGGATGCCTTTGGCGCCATGAGAGAGCTCTGGTGATTGTTATCTTAAAGATGATGTACATGGGGAAGAATTTTCTTTGGGATGCCTCTCTTCTTGGTTTAGTATATATGTAACCCTGAGAAATAAAGAATCATCGTTGACTGCAGCGATCCTCTCGATCCCATCTGTTCTGTCTCTTTATTTCTTAGCCTAAAGGAACGTGTCATGTTGCTCGCTGAAATCTTCCGGCTGGCCCGGCACATAAGGATGCAAATGGTTGCTTTAAGGGACCGCCCAGATAATCCGGATAATCTCCCCATCGGAAGATTCTTAACTTAATCACAGCCACAAAGCCTTTTTTTTTTTTTTTTTTTTTTGCCTTATAAGGTAACAATTACAAGTTCCAAGGACTGGAACATAGCTCTCTTTGGGAGGCCATTGTTCAGCCTCGCTCCTGGCCCTAAGGAACGATTTGAGGACAGGACTTGACCCCAGGGCACATGGTAGGGACAGAGGGAGGCGGGTGATTCAGGTTAAGTGGTCATCTCCGGGAGCCGCTGGGGCTCAGCGCCCCCACCCAGGCCATCCTGTCTGAAGGTGAGGGCCTAGTCACCCACCCACCCTATCAGTCATGAGTTAAGCACTGCTGCCTAGAGAGGTGATGCCTTGAATCTCCCACCAGTGGCCAGAGAACCCTTCAAAGAAACACAGGGGCTGGCATGGAGCCTCCGGGACAGGAAGCGCCCGGGGCGTGGGAATGGGGCAGACCCATAGTTCCCCAGTCCCCACCTCAGGGAGCGCACAGCCTGACTGCACAGAGGGTAGAGGTCAAGCCCATGAAACAGACACCCATGGGGATGAGGATGGGAGAGGAAACTCTCAGGGACCCGTGGGGTGGCGGCAGCAGGGGTAACCCCCGGAGACCATCCGGTGTCAAGGTCAGCCTCTTGGAGAAATGATACTAACGCTGAGAGTCAAGATGGGATGTCACATGGAGGGAGGGAAGGAGGGCCTGAGGACGGGCCCTTACAGACACCCTGTGGCGGCCGCGAGCTCAGCACCCGGGGATGAGCAACCGCCCGGAGGGGCCGGGCAGCGGCTGAGCATGGAGTCAAGGGAGGGGCAGCGAGGAACTGGGGGCCTTCTGCAGCCTGGGGTCCCGACCCCGGCGTTTCCACCTCCTCCATCTCCACGGCCATCTCCCTTCTCAGCAGCTCGCCCCCCACCCCTGACCCCCCACTGCACAGAGGGAAGGGCAGAGCGAGGGGGCCAAGCTGAGCGTGGCGTGGGCACAGGCTGCAGGCCGCAGGCAGGGCACCCGCCGAGGAGGAGGGGCGGGTAGGCCCCCCACAGCCCAGGCTCCCCACGTAATCCCCTCCTGGCGCTGCACCGCCTCTTGGTTATTTTTAAAATCTCATTTTCAGAAAGTGGAGAAGAAAACCTCTTTCTTTGGCCTTTTTCCCCCTTTTTTTCCTGTGAAAGATTAGGAGAGGGGTGTGGAGGGAGGAGGGAGCCTGGAAGAGCGGGAGGCACCTCTGGCAGCGCGCCTGCTTGGGGGCCAGGGCCTCCGCTGACTGCTGCCCCCACCCATGGTGGCCCTGGAGACACGAGGAGGACCCCTCCTTGGACAGCCAGGTCTCAGCTGCTGCTTTCGCCCAGCGGCGCATTGTAGGCACCAGCTTTACGCTGGAGCATGGCAGGGTGGGGGTTCCGGGTGTCCACCCTCATGGGGTGCAGGGCCTGTGGGGAGAGAGGGCCAACAGAGATCCGTCCCCGGGCTGGGAGGCTGGGGGAGGGGCAGGAACTGCCTGGAGGAGGGCCCGGCAGAGGGCAGGGAGGGTTCTAGAGGCGAGAACTGCACGCGTGGGCAGAGCCCGGTGAGCCTGGGTGGCTGGCAGGACATGGACTGACCTCAGGGGCCAGGGAGCCCCAGGGCCCATCAGGTGCCCTCACTGCTCCCCGACAGGACACTCCACAGGGAAGGACTTCTCTGAGCCAGGAAGGCCTGGAGCCTGGGACTGGACTCCCAGCTCTGCTCCTGAGGCTGGGCCGGCTGTCTGCCAGCCTGCTAAGTCACTCCCAGTTCTAACCCTATGGACTGTAAGCCGCCAGGCTCCTCTGTCCATGGGATTCTCCAGGCAAGGAGACCGGCGTGGGTTGCAATTTCCTCCTCCAGGGGATCTTCCCAACCCAGGAATCGAACCCGCATCTCCTGCATTGCAGGTGGATTCTTTACCACTGAGTCACCTGGGAAGCCCGTGGGCCTGCTGCACTCAATGTCTTAAATACCTTGGGAGGGTGTCAGGTGGTCTGATGGAGCCACTGTGCTCCTGGGAGCCCATCCTCAGGGGGGAGAATTTGTCTGCCGGTCACCTCCCGTCAGAACCCCAGCCTGCACCACCCCACCTCCCAGAACTCAGAGTTCCTGTTGAACCAACCTCTGCAGGGAGAATAAATGCTCTGGGAGCCCAGAGAAGTCAGGAGTGGTGTCTCAGGGGAGGTGACTTGGGCTGGGGTCCCCAAGGGTGAATAAGAGAGTGCGGGATTTTCTTTAGGAAAGTAGGGGTGTGGAAGGGAGGGAGTGACACCAGGTGAAGACCAGACTCATATACGTGCGGTTATGGCTGCAGGTGCAGGGATGGGCCGTGCAGGGGGAGAGACCCGGCTCAGCTCTTAATGCAGTGGGGATTTACAGCCAAGGAGCAGGGCGGAGTGGGTGGAGGGGGGTCGGTCAGTGGATGCAAAATAACTAGCAGGAGGTATCAGGGGTAGGGAGAGTCTAGCTAGATCCACCTACCAGGGTTCTCGCTGGAGGCAGGCCGGGTGCTCATACCTCACCTGGGAGCGAGCAGAGGATGAGGACCCCGATCATAGGCAGGGGGTGCGGGGCAGGGGACACAGAAGAGGAGCTGTTCTTGCTAGAACTGCACTTTATGAGGAAGAGCAAGGATGGGCCCAGGATAAGGTTCTGGAGCCCGGCTGAAGTTTGGTCCAGCAAAGACTCTTTGTCAAGGGCATCCCAAGAGGAAGGCATTGCAGAGCCTCAGAGGGCTGGGGTGGGCATGGAGGCGGGCAGAGAGAAGCGGCCGGGGTAGCAGGGCAGGGGCTGGGTGGCTGGGCCCTGGGTCAGGCCTGTCCTCTTTGGGGCAGTAGCAGCAGCCCCCTCCCCTAAGGGTCCAGGCTGGAGCCCGCGAGCCGGGGTGTGCCAGGGGCCTGGGCGGTGGGATGCCGAGGCCCCCTCCCCCCGACCTGCCGTCTGGGCTCCGGAGGGCTGTGGCCCGGGCAAGCCCGGATCTGCGGGAACGCCCCGCCGGCCCGCCCCTCGGGTCCCCCGCCTCGAGTCCTGCCTGAGCCCGCAGCGCCATCTGCCGGCGGGGCGGGAAGGCTCGGGCGGAACTGACCCGAGGCCCCCGGGGAGGGACGGGTACCTTGCAGAGGCGGGCGCGATGGTCCACAGGCCTCGTGCTCACCCTGGAGCGAGCTATGAGGGCCTGGTTTTGAAGCTGGCTCCACCGTTGGCCGCTGTGTGACCTGCAGCCAGTTCCTGACCTTCTCTGAGCATCATCCCACTCGCAGGGAGGTGAGCACACCAGCCTCCAGGTTACTGTGAAAAGTAGCCATGAGGCTGGGAGCCCACACGCGGCAGAGGTGGTCCCCCCTGGTGCTGAAGGTGCTCCCCAGTTCCTGAGAGGATCATGGGGGAAGCAGGCAGGCGGCATGACCCAGCCGGGGACCTGCAGCCCTGATATCTCACCCTTTTCAAACGTGGTGAAGCGTAGCACGAGATGGACAACGATCAGACCCCAGGTCTCAGTGTCCCCCAGGGCTGACACCTGTCCCCAGAGGAGGCTCATCCACTCCCACCCTAACATCCAGCCCCCCTTGGACCCTGCAGGAACAGGAGTGCCCCCTGCCCCAAGCAGCTCATCCATTGTCCATCTGGGGCTTGCTGGAAAGCTCTTCTGTGGAAAACCTGCCTCCCTGTAATCCAGGTACATTCCAAGAGCCCAGAAGGCCCATGGGGAAGTTCTGGGGCCAGGACCCAGGAACCGACCCCCACCCGGGCTCATCCCCTTGGGGGCCAGCCTCTCTCTGTACCCTGCTTTCTCCTCCCTTCTGCCTGGAGCCCTGAGGAGGGGTGGGCAGCTATAGAGAACCCCAACCCAGTGCTTCCTTCTTAGCCCCAATTCCAAATTCCTAAGGGGAGGAACTGGTTGGCCCACCTTGCCCAGTCAGCCTGGTCGATGTCCAACAATGGCTCACCAAAAAGGAAAGAAACCAAAGGCCCCGACTTGCAGCATTGCCCACGACCGTGGTATAAAGGCTCCCACCACAGCTGGTGCCCTGCTGCCCCTGTGATGGATGGCACACAGAGTCTGACGGAGATGAGCGGTACCATCCCGTATACAGACAGAGACACATAGATAACCTCTAGGACACGGGTGAAAGTACAATACAGGCAACAAGCACGAAGTGATGAGCTTGGGGCACTTATTACCTCTGTTTTTATTAGCGTCCCTTCCGTTGTAGGCTTCTGTGGTGGTATTTAACAAGTAACCCTCAACATTGCTGATCATTTAAGCACTAATCACATAAGTCTGTAGGCCACCAGACAGAGTAGCTATAGGGGGGCACACCCTGGAGGCGTGGGGGCCCAGCCCTGAGAAGGGTCACTGGCTGGTGACATCTCGACACGCCCTCCGAAGGCAGGTGTCTCCCCCCGGCAGCTGGCAGGCCTGTTCCGAGCCCTCCTTGGGAGCAGGGCTGGAGGGACAGCGTGAGTCAGCTGCCTGCTTACTGTGTCCAATAGGCCTCTGACCCGGTGCTGCCGCTGGTAAGAAAACAGGCTTGAAGCCCAGGCTCCTGGAATCCTAGGCTCTGGCCACAGAGTGGCCGGCCCCCCACACCGTGAGTCCAGGGAAGGGAAAGCAGGGGCACCCCCCTCAGCTGGAAGGGGCTTCCGCTGGTGCTGGGGGGGGGGCGGCGAGAAGGTCCACAGGACGTGCCCTCAGGGGCCACGGCCTCCAGGGAGTGTTGGGGGAGAGGCTGCCGATGTGGCTGTCCAGTGGCACCACCTTCCAAGGCTCCCTACTGCCAGCAAAGCCTCTGCTCCCGACTCAGCACCCAAGGCCTTCCCCCTGGGCTCCTCTCTGCCCCGCGGGGCTCCCGATGTGGACACTGAGTGGAACTGGCCCCTGCAGAGTCCCGCAGGGAGCTGGCCTTCCAGTATCTTCAGTTGTCTCCCCGAGGCTATGGTGTGGTTGCTGTTGTCCCCATTGTACAGAGGAGAAAACTGAGGCTTGGCACTGGGCTTGGCCAGAGTCACACAACTAGAGGGTGGCAGGGCTGCAGGTGTATCTGAACCCGGAGACTGTGTGCTGGCCACACCCTCACATGCATCTGTCAAGACCCTGGGTGGCCCCACACAGCCCAGCGCACAGAGGGTGCTCGGTTCACACTTACTGACACATGCACTTGTGTGATCAGTGCTCACAGGGCTTGTGTCTGGGGGTGGGGGATGGGGCAGAACGGAGCCTGCGGGTCTGGACCCCTGCTGTCTGAAGGGCCTGCCCCACATCCTCCCTCTCATCCCTGGCTTGAATGTATCTTCCTGCGTCTGTTCATTCACGGGTTTGTGTCCCACAAGCATCTGTCGCGCTTTTTGTGGGTGGGGGTGGGGAGGGGCTGCGTCCGACAGAAGGCCAAGGCCTGACCGCCCGAGCAGGGGACGCAGAGCCAGGCTCGGACAGTGGCAAGGACAGGGGCTTGCCCCGTGGACAGAGGGGCCTGGGAAGGAGCCAGGCTGTCCCCTGCTGCCCACTCCTGCTCTGAGGAACTGCCTGGGTCCAGGGTGTGAGAGTTCCCTGAACGCACCTTTGCATTATTATTGTGTTCCTGGCAGGTGGATGGCAGGCTTCGGATGCTGAGATCTGGGGCAGCTCGTTGGCTGACCAGGAGGTCACATCCTGCTGGGGGGCTGCAGGAGGCAGGACTCAGGTGAGCTCCCCTCGGGGGCCCAAGGCTGCTATGTCCGGAACTTTGGAGCCTTGAAGGATCTCAGGACTGAGATGTCGCACTCCTTCCCTGGATCCTCCAGAGTCTGTCCTTGCCTGCTGACCTTGGAGGTTCACTTGGGTTTTCTTTGTAATTTCTGTGAATATATCTGTGTGGCAGGATGGCCTGATTCATTCTGTCTCTAAAAAAAAAAAAAACCCAAAATTCGTGCTAAAATATACATGACAAAGGTCTTCCCTGGTGGCTCAGATGGTAAAGAGTCTGCCTGTCATGCAAGAGACCTGGGTTCGATCCCTGGGTTGGGAAGATCCCCTGGAGAAGGGAATGACAACGCACTCCAGTATTCTTGCCTGGAGAATCCCATGGACAGAGGAGACTGGCGGGCCACAGTCCATGGGGTCTCAAGAGTTGGACACGACTGAGTGACTAGCGCTTTCACTTCACTTCTCATACATGACACAAAACGTGTATGCTTATCATGTTTAAGTGCGCACTTAACACACTCAAACACTAACACCATGAATACAGTATGAGGTGTGCTCACGCTGCCATGCAGCCCTTGCAACCGTCACCGCCCTCCTCAGAGCTCTTTGCACTTCGGCAAAGTGAAACTCTGTCCCCCTTTACACAGACTCCCCAGCCTGCTCATGCAGCCTTGCCACCCACCGTTCTACTCTGTCTCTGAATGCGACTGCTCCAGGGATCTCACGGAAGTGGAATCATGCAGTGTCTGTCCTTTTGTGACTGTCTTATTTCACTTAACATAGTGTCCTCACGGCTTCCCTTGTGGCTCAGCTGGTAAAGAATCCGCCTGCAATGCGGGAGACCTGGGTTTGATCCCTGAGTTGGGAAGATCCTCTGGAGGAGAAAAAGGCTACCCACTCCAGTATTCTGTCCTGGAGAATGTCCTCAAGGCTTGTACATATTCTAATAGGTGTCAGAGCTTCCCTCCATTTCAAGGTTGAGTAATATTCCGTTTTGTTTATCCATCCATCTGTCAGTAGACATGTGGATTGCTTCCATCTTATAATTATCATGAATGATGCTTCTATGAATGTGAGTGTACAAATCTCTCTTTAGGACCCTGTTTTCCCTTCTATTAGATATTCACTCAGGAGTGGAATTGCTGAATCGCATGGTGATTCTGTGCCTAAGTTTTTGAGGAACGTCTGTGCTGTTTTCCACAGTGGCGGCCTGCTTTCATGTTCCCACCAAAGTGAGCAAGGATTCCAATTTCTCCACATCCTCACCAACACCAGTTGTTTTGTTTTTAGAAAATTTTCTTCATAGCAGCCATTTTGATGGGTGTAAGATAGCATCCCACTGTGGTTTGATTTGCATCCCCAGAAGATCCCCTGGAGAAGGAAATGGCAACCCACTCCAATATTGCCTGGAGAATCCCATGGACAGAGGAGCCTGGTGGGTTACAGTCCATGGGACCGCAAGACTCGGACACAACTGAGCAACTAAACCACGACCACCAGTGATTCGTGATGCTGCACATGTTTCCCTGAGCTTATGCCCATTTGCATATCTTCCTTGGGGAACTGTCTGTTCAAATCCTCTGCCCAGCTTCTAACCGGCTATTTGGTTTTGGCTGAGTTGCAGTGGCTGATGGTCTTGGGTCCACCGTGTGAAGGTCAGCCTGGATGGAATGATGGACAGCAGGTACCACACTCACAGTGAGCTGGGAGTGGGAGGGGTGAATCGGGGGCCATTGTTGATGAAGCTGATGGAGGGGGAGGTGATGACAGCAGGGTTACAATTGATCAAGAGGCACCCCAATTCTCAGAGCAGAACTGACTCCACCACCCAATTCCTGGTTTCACAGAAGCTTCAGGGGGGTGTGAGTGTGGGATTAAGGGCCTTGCAGCTGTCCCCAAGGCAGGGGGACAGGGTGGTGAGCAGGGAGGTAGAGAGAGGGGAAATATTTGTTGAGCGATGGACTTGAAGACCTGATCCCTTTGGCTTGGGAAGAAATTACAGACTATCCTATCAAGTGTCACTACTGACTGAGGCTGGGACCAAATCTGACATTCATCCGCCTGCACTTGACATTAAAGAACAATCCGGCAGTGGGATTTGCATAAGTCTCTGGGGGGAGAGGCAGCTGGGGAAAAACCAATAAGACTTGGGAAGGGAGCTCTGGAGGGTCCCCCACCATCCCCGCAGGACGTCTCCTCCTGCAGGGGTGGCCAAGCTGGAGGCGTCAGGCATCCAGGGAGCCTCTGGAAAGAGCACAGTGTGCCCAGGGCTGGGTCCCTGCTGGGGAAGGAGAGTCTCCTGGCTGGCGGAGCCGGGACTGGGCCCCCCATGGTGTCCACACAGCTGGGCGCGGAGGCCAGGGAGGCCCAGGCCCTGCTCTGGAGTGCTCAGTCCGAGGGCAGGCAGACCCGTGGGCTCCCTGGGACCCGCAGAGGCCGGCCCAGAGCAGGGGCTGCTGGTATGACGGTGGGACTGGAGCGGCCGGCACCTGCCTCCTGGACCCCTGCTGCCTGTCAGCCCGGGCCCTCTGAATTTGCTATTTCCGATGGTGTGGGTCTTCCCCCTCCCTCCACGCCCAGGTTGGGGGTGCTCAGAGGCAGGGCCAGGAGCCTCTTCTGTTCCTGCCTGTCCCCAGTATGACAGAGACCCCTGGGAAGGGAGCAGCTCCTCCCGGCCACACAAACTGGATCCCAGAGGCTCGCCCCTGCCTCATTGTGGACAACCCCCACCTCCACCGGCCGGGCTCCGCGGGCAGGGCCACGCCATTACACTCTCCCCAGAATCAAAGTCTCGCCAGCACATTTCTCTGGCAGCTCCGAACACAGCAGTGCGACCACTTCATAAAGCAGGAGGCGCGATGGCCGCTATCGATCAGGGGCCTGTGGGCTGCGCAGGGCAGAAGAAAGTCAATTTTCCCCTTCAGTTCAGCTCAGCAAACATTTATTGAGCGCCTACTACAGCCAGGCCTGTGCTGCGCGCAGTGGGCATTGGGCAGGAATCCAAAGCCTTCCTCGCCGCTCTCCACCCACTGTCTGTCCATCCATCCATCTGGGAAGGCCTCATGGAGCTGGCATCTTGCAGATTTCATCTCCCAAATCCTCCCACCCACCCGCTGGGGCTCAGGGAGCTGGGAGGATCCACCAAGATCAGGCATCGAGGAAGACGTGCCCCGAGCATCAGCCAGCAGGGGGACAGTGCTGCTCACAGAGCACCGGGCCCTGCGGGGATGGTCGCCTGGGGCAGGGACATCTGGCAAGGGGACTGGGACCCAGGGCCCCTGCGTTTTGTGGTCCACGATGCAGGGGGCCTCTGCCCCTCTGGGCCTTGCTCGTCTCAATGATGACCACAGTGGCTGATGTTTTGGGCACTGAGGGAGCCAGGCTCTGTGTGGCAGGAAGGCCTGCATCTTGGCCCCGTTACTGGTGGGAGGACTGGGCACCCCCAGACCACATGGCCAGGGAGGTGTGGAAGGAAAGGACTCGTGACTGGGCTCACCCATGGGAGCCGGGTACACAGCAAGTGTCAAACACAAGCTAACGACCACACTGCTCTCTCCCGGGAGCCCTTTCAGCCCAAGAATAGGACACTGCTCCTCCGTGCCCCTGTCTCCTCACTTGCTAAAGAGCTACTAGGTGGACACTGCCATTGGTGGAGGTGCCCAGGCCCACCTCTCTCCCGACTCAGGGTATGTGCATTCCCAGGAGCGGGAGGAAGAAGAGCGGCTGGAAGACACTTCCCGGCCTGTGCACACTGGGGCCACTGGGCTGTGTCCACTGCTGCCGCCACCCCTGTCAACTCAGAAACCACAGTCCGCTGACCTTGGTGGCCCCTGGTGCACCGTGGACTGTGCACGTGCCTCAACCCACATGGGCGGTCATGGATGGGCCCGTCTCCCCAGGATGGCCCCAAATCCAGACTCCTGGCCGCTGGGGGGCAGGAGGGATGGGAAAGCGGCAGATGACCACGGGTCTGGGGTCCCCAGCACTCTGCACACTCTACTCGGGGTGAGAAACAGCAGCAGAAGTAAGAAAGGAAGGAGGCAGCCACTCGGCAGCCGGGATGCAGCTTCCAGCCCGGAGGTGGGGGCCCGAGTCCCGAGGGGAGTGAGTTCCCATCAGCTGGCGTATGGGATGACCGCAGATGGGTTCAGGTTGACTGAAGGTGTTGGCGTTTTTCAAGCTCAGGAAGCAGTTGCCTTCTCATCGTGCTGTGTCTGAGACCTGAAGACAAAGAAGCCTCCAATCTCTACACATCACCTCCTTCCCAGGAGAAGGCTCCCCCACGCCATTAATAACTTCTGGCGTGCTCGGCCGAGGCCCGTTTGCAGGGCGCGGAGAGGTCTCATCAGCGCCTTGTGACTATTCACACTCTTGGCGCCCCGGGAAGCTGGGCAGGGGAGACTCCTGACCCCCGTGCGGGTTCCTTCCTGGACGTCGGTCTAGAGGTGTATTGAGTCCTGCCTGGTGGTCAGAAAAGAAAGAAAGCTGAGTGCTGAAGAATTGATGCTTTTGAAATGTGGTGTTGGAGAAGACTCTTGAGAGTTCCTTGGACTGCAAGGAGATCCAACCAGTCAACCCTAAAGGAAATCAGTCCTGAATATTCATTGGAAGGACTGATGCTGAAGCTGAAACTTCAATCTTTTGTCCACCTGATGTGAAGAGCTGACTCATTTGAAAAGACTCTGATGCTGGGAAAGATTGAGGGCAGGAGAAGGAGATGACAGAGGATGAGATGGTTGGATGGCATCACCAACTCAATGGAGATGAGTTTGAGCAAGCTCCAGGAGTTGGTGATAGACAGGGAAGCCTGGCGTGCTGCGGTCCATGGGGTTGCAAAGAGTCAGACACGACTGAGCCACTGCACTGACTGACTGACTGACTGGTGGTCAGAGTCAGGCCTGGCCGACGCAGAACGGGTATGGGTTACCCCAGTTGCTCCCCTGAATGGCATCCAAGACCCTGCGTGGCTCAGTCGCCCTGGTCACCACCCTCCACCTCATCCAGGACATCATCACCTTGGCGCTCAGAGCCTGCCCTCACCCCCGCCACCCCACCTCCCCGTCCACCTGTCACCTCCATGGCACTCACCGGCCCAGACGCGGTAACGTGACTGTGATGTTCAAGTACAGCCCCCACCACCATCACCTCTCAGCCACTGGGGGAACCGGCCTCCTCTGTGGTCCAGGAGATGCTGGAGGGGACGGGCCAGAAGCTCTAACACTAGGTCACTGGCAAGAAGAGAGGGTGGTTTCAGCCTGAGAGAGGGTATGGCCGCAGGACAGTCGCCAGGATGCCTGCCAGGACCATAGGCCCTGAGGGGCTGCTCCCACCCCAGCCAACAACGTGGCTGCCTGGGTGAGCCAGCTGCGCTGAACTGGCCGGGTTTGGGGGGGGCAGCAGCCTGTGCAGGCCCTGTGGGCTCTCCAAGTGCTCAAAGGATCAGGGGCACCCACTGCCCAGCAGCCTTGCTGGCAGAGCGGCCCCCGGGAGGGTGACCACACACATGACCTGTCCTCCCCACGTCCCCCCCAGGCCGGGCCCCACAGCCCGATTCCCCCTACCTGGCCTGGACTGTGAGCTTCTGGGAGCCGAGCCATCATTGCCAGTTCCCTGCCTGCTGGGGCTGGGGTGGGGGCGGGCTGGGGTGCCGAGAGCACGCTGACCCAGAGATGCTCGCGTCTGCAGGGACCCGGCCCTAGGGCTTCCTGAGCAGCCCCGCCTGCGGGCTTCCCTCCGGGCACTCGGAATCCTGGCCAGACACACAGGACCCTCACCCAGCGGGTCCTGGAGACCCCTGAGGTCTCCAGCTCTTCACTTTTCATCTCCAAATTAATAGTTTGTCAACCTATAATAGAGGCAGGTGAAACAGGCAGGAAAAGCACCATGGCCCACCCCCAGGGTGACTTCCTCTCCCGTTCTTGAGGGCAAACAATGCGTGTGTCGGCGACGTGGGTCCTGACTTACCTCTGTTTGAATCTTCTGATCTCGTCAGGAAGGCCGCCTCACATGTCTGAGGCTGTAGCTAGGTATCATCATTTTCACGATGAGTGAGTATTCCGTGTCTGGACGTTTCACAAAGAAGCTGAAATGCTGAGGATTACCCAGACGCCCCGCGTGTTTGATGTGAAGGAAATCGCTCTTGTGACCAACGCACCGGCATGTGTGTCGGCATGAAAGGTGACTGAACCTCTCGCTGCTCGGCTCCTTCTGGGAAAGGACTGCGGGGGAGGAGAGAGGGAGGGAGCCAGGGGGGCTCGTCCCTAAGATTTTATTGCTTAAAGGAGAAGAGGTCGGAGGCAGAGGACAGAATGTTGAAGTTTGACAGTGGTGGTGTTTGGGAGGGCCACAGCGGTGGCATCCTGGTGTTTGGTTTCTCCAATCTTGTTGAAAGTATTTTATGTGTTGTTTTTAGTCACTTCTTTCTATCCTCTCCCGCGTCGATTCCCGGGTTATACAGTCATTCCCACGCGCAGTTTGGCTTGGGGGTGGGCAGGTTTGCCACGTTACAGGACTGGCATCGATGTGCCTCCTTCTTTTTTCCCCGGGGGTGGCTTGTCCCCAGCCAGCGGCCGGGGGTCTACAGGGACGAGCTGTGCGGTGGATGCTGGGAGCAATTCACACACAGGACTCGCAGGCAAACTGGAACTTCAGATAAGTGACAGGCAATTTTTCAGAGTAAGAATGTCCCATGCATGGACTCCCTGGTGGTGCATTGGATTCTTAACCACCTGCCAATGCAGGGGACATAGTTTCGATCCTTGGTCCAGAAAGACTTCACATGCCATGGGGCAACGAAGCCTGTGCACTGCAGCTCCTGAAGCCCGTGCTCTCGGATCCGGGAGCCACGACTGCTGAGCTCGTGTGTCTAGAACCCAAGCTCTGCAACAAGAGAAGCCACCGCAATGAGAAGCCCACATACCCAGAGAAGAGTCTCCCTGCTCACTGCAGTTAGCCCACGTGTTAGCCCACAAAAAAGACCCAGTGCAGCCAAAAAGAAAAGAAAAAGAAAAAGAATGACCCATGCAATATTTGGGAAATAAATCTTACTTGTTATTTATGCAACAAAGGATTAAACTTGCCCCCCGCCAAAAGGTTTGGCATTTGCCAGCTCCTTGGAGGTGACCTCTGAGCCCTTGAATGTCCTGTCTGACGAGAGTATCTCTGTTCCCAGGGGGCCTTGGGCCATGGGGCTGCTCTGTGCTGGTGAGGTGATTTTGGGGGCACCTGAGCCACGCGGTCTCAGCTCTGCCTCCGGAGGGGCTGGAGTTTGAGGTCAGACACGCAGGTGTCCCGTGTGCCCAGTGACCGACCCTGGTCAGCAGGGCCTCAGGGGCAGCGCCAGGGCCACGGTCACTGCTGGGAGAAAAAGGAAGGACCCAGGAGAGGCAGTGGGACCCACGGTCAGTTCGGCATCCAAGTCCTCAACTCGGGACGAAGCCCCCCGATTCTCCTGGGCGTGTGAATGTGGCCCAGTGCTGGGTGGAGCCTCTCCTGGGCAGCCCTGGTTTCCATGTAATCCTGACACTGGACACATAGATTCCTTCCAGAATACATTCTCTTGGGAAGGATTTAATTAAAGTCACCAAGGGATTTAATTAAATATAATTGCAAGATTTATTTTTATTTTTATTTTTTAAGAAAAAGCAATGCCTAGGAAAAAAGCCCCAAACTGCTAGCACAGCTATCCATTCTGCCTCTTGGTGTTTGACTTTTGTTGTTGTGAATAAGAATGTGGGAAAATGCTTGAGACAAGAAAGCATATTATTCGTTCACTTGTCCATAATTTCTTAAATCATCAGATGTTTGATGATCTCTTTTCTTCTCCCCGTAACCTGGAAGATGAAAGGGGACAAGATATGCCTGGTGTCTCCAGGCAGGGACCGTGCAGCTGGGGCGGGGCAGGGAGAGGCCCTGGGAGGATGCAGCCCTGGGCTGAGGGTCGTGTGTGGTGGTCCCAGGCTGAGTAGGGTGGGGGTGCAGAGGTCTGCTGGCTGCACCCTCGGGAGCACGTGCTGTCAGCGTCTGAGTGCGTCCACCAGGCCCTTTGCCTCTGAGCTTCTGTCGCCTCCCCGAGCGGACCGTGTGGAGACAGGAGGCTGGGGCAGGCGTGTGGCTCCCGCATCAGTACCCGCTGCTCCTCTGGGGGAGGCAGGAATCCAGGGGGTCCCCCTCGATGTACCAACCCCGAGAAGCAGAAGGAGCCCAGGGTGGCGCTTCTGAGAGGAGGTGACCTTGTGGGGCTGGGCGACCTTGAGCGTGGCTCACCCTCACGATAGCTGTCTTGTTGCTGGCTTCTTGTGGGCTGGGTGCTGGGCAGAGAGGTGGACAAGGCTCAGCTCCCGCCCTTGGGGGCTCAGTGTCCCAGAGAGACTGCAGGACCTGCCTTGCTGGCCATGGCCTGCACTTCTCCGGCTCCCTCCGCGCCCCAGCCCCTCACCCCCACCCTGGTCTCCGCCTGGGGCTCCCAGGCTCTCACGTCTGCCTGTGCCTAGGACCTGGCATGTGACTTGCAGCAGCCACGTCCTCACACGTGCGAAGATTGCAGCGTCTGAGGGCGCTCCTCAGGCCCCCGCGGCAGTGAGCCGGGAGGTGGTGGCGCGGGCCTTGCCCGCGGGGCCCGTCACAGCGGGCTCCTGCGTGCCTGAGCCCTGGGTGGGCACCAGCCGGGCTGTGGCTCGGCCCTTCTCCTGCAGCTGGGAGGACCCTGCTCCCCGGAGACCCAGGGTGGGCCAGCGTCTGACTGCTTAATAGCATTAACTTAAACCATAACAAAATAAAGAAATAAAGCAAAGGGAAGACCAGCACATTTGTGTTGCCTCATCCATGAGGGAATGACACCCAGGGAACGATAGCATCTGCTGCGAACAGGAGGATAGGGCAGCCAGCTCTGTTGTTCCGCTGCCCCCGGACGGCAGAGAGCATGACGCCTGCGCCTGAAGCCTGGTGGATGCCAGACGAAACAGGCCACGGGGCCGCCCCTGGGAGAGCTGCGCGGGCAGCTGCGGGCCCTCCTCCCAGGGCTCTTTGTCTCGGGACCTCAGGGTCCTCCCAAGGGTCACCCTGGGAGTGCAATGAGGCCCGAGATCCATGTACCCCCTGATGTGAATGCCCGTCCCTCGTCCCCATTTCCAGCAGCAGATGCTGAGGCTGGCAGGGCGGGGACGGAGATGGTGGGGCTGCGTCCTCAGTCACTGCTCCCTGACTTTCCTGCCAGGATGGGTGAGCCTTTCCCGAACCAGCCACCCCCAACTTCATGGGCCAAGAGTGGCCTCCGTGCTCAGACAGGACTCAGATCCTGACCATCGCCCCCCAGGGCTCCAACCAGTGTGATTTCACAGGCGTTGCGAGTGATGGGCCCGGGGCTCCAGCGGGGCAGGAGGGAGACAGCCTGGTCCACCCTGCCTGCAGCCTGCTGGCCCCCCACTCCCCGGTCCTCCGTTCCCGCCTCTGCAGAGACCCTGCCTGCAGCCTGCTGGCCCCCCACTGCCCGGTCCTCCGTTCCCACCTCTGCAGAGACCCTGCCCACAGACTGCGGAGGGTCAGGAGGGAGCAAGGCCCCAGTGTCGTCACAGTGAGAGCCCTCTCCTTGATCTTTGTCTGCATGTCCTGGCGGGGACCCTGGAGGTCGCCCCCTTCCTTGCGGCAAGCCAACCTCAGTTGCCACAGCCCGTGAGCCGCCAGGGCTCGCAGGGCGAGGAGGGACCGCTCACCCTTGCGGCGCTCTGCCTCGTGTGGCCCACCCCCCCACACCCTCTGGCCCCAGTCCCTTCAGTCGGACCAGAGTCTGACCTCCTTCCTGCAGCTCACGGAGACCCTGATTAGGTGTGCAATCATTGTCTTCGATGTCATCACCAGTTTTCAATTGTAATGATCAAACAGGGCAGCCTGGAGACCCCCAGAGCCCACGGGGACACTCTTGACCGAGGCCTCACCCTCCTTCAAGCTGGGGTGGCAGTGGGGGCGCAAGGGGCAGGGCTGGCTCCACCCCGTGCGGCCAAGTCCAACCCGTCCGGCCGAGCTCGGGTCTGTGCAGCCCGCGTCCTTCCTGCAGGTGCTGGGGCCGGGACGCCCACGGCTGCAGCTCCCACCCACACACAGGCTCGTTTCAGGGCGCTCCTTGCCCCTTGCTGCGGCTGCTGGGTGACAGCGGGAGGCCGCTCGCTGAGGTCTGAGCCCCGTCTTGGAGGGGAAGGGGACCGAGGGCCGCATGTGGCCCTGGGGGTCTGGCTGCAGGGAGCACTGGCCATGCTGCTCTGCAGGGGAGTGACCGCTGTGCCCATAGTTCCCCAGGCATGCAGTTGTGCCGGCTGCTGCACGGGAGGGGGCCTCACCGGGCTCTGTCTCTGTCCCCAGAGCGCTCCATGTCCCCCTGACCCCGCGAGCTGGAGGCACAGGACTGGGGAGCCAGGGCCAGGGCCCCTCGCTGGCCGCCAGTGCCTGAGGATCTATCAAACCCGAGGGCCTCTCACCTCTGGGGCCTTAGAGTGCTTTTAAGAGGCTATTAGTCAGAATTTTGTAATTTCTGCTTCCTAAGTGTTCTCCCCTCGCCTGGCCCTGACCCCCATGAAATTATTTCCAGGTGCCCCACTTGAAAGAGGGACCGAGCGTCCCAATATTCAGGCACCTCCAGCCTGGCCCTCTGCCCTGGGGGCCAAATGCACTCCAGACACCCAGGAGAGCGGCCGCCCACCTTAAGGCTGGGGACTTCTGCAGGGAGTCTGCCCCTCCCAGCCCTGCCCCCACTGATGGCACCTTTTCCTGCCCAGAGCGGTCCAGGCCCGGGAGACCCACAAGGGAAGAGACCCCGAGGCTCCAGCAGAAGCCCGCTCAGTCCCCATTCCTGCGGCCCGGAGCCAAGGCCTCCAGCCGTCCCGGGGGGCAGTCAGGCCACCGCGGGCGGGCCATAGACGCCCCCCCAATCCCCCTGATTCACTGCTGCTGTGTGATGCCTCCGTGGTTTCTCAGGGCCCCACCATGGTCACACCTGAGCCGGAGCCCCCAAGGGCAGGCCGTCCAGTGCTGGAGCTCAGAACACAGGCACTGCATGGCGTGAATTCAGACCAGCCCGAGTCCAGCTGATGTGACCTCAGTCGTAGTGAATCAGACAGCGGACCAGCTGTGTGGTGTGAGCTGAGCCAGCCTGATGCGTGGATGGAGGCGGAGGCTGGTGGCGGAGTGCTGGCAAGGGGAGGCTTACACCCAGGGGAGAGGCCAAAGGCTGGGATGACAGTCACGAGAGGCTGACTCCAGGCACCGACCACGGTCACTGTCCCCGCCCGCCCCCCCCCCCCCCGGCCTGCACTCCGTCACGCCGTGGTGACACCTCCGTCTCTGGGCCCTCTGCTGCAGACGTGGTCCTGCACTGTGCTACATCCACACTCTGCTTAAACACTGCCGCCTCCTCCTCACAGATGGACTGACGGAGGCTTGGGAAGAACAAATCCCATGGCAGGCAAGTGGCAGAGCCCAGCTTGAGCTCCAGCCTCCACCTCTGAAGCTGTGCCCTCTCCCCTGGACTACAGATCCCGTCTCTCTGAGGGTCAGTCTGAATTGCCACCTCCTCCAGGCAGCCTGCTCTGACTGCTTCATTGCTTTTCTGAGTCAAGGTTTATGTCCTGACTCACATCCTTCAAGAGGTGACAGAGGAGGGTCTCCCCACATGGGCTGCAAATCCTGGGGAGACGAAGCAGGAGATAAGTCTGCCGTGCTATTTCCGCCCCAGTCCCGGGTCGGTCAGAGCCCCTGCGAGTAGTCCTGCTCATCCGTTGACTGCGGGCCCAGAGCACTGCCGGGCGGGGCCTAGAGCCCAAGGCCCTGCCTCAGTTTTTCGGGGCGGCCACAACCCTTGCTAGGGGCAGGCCGGGCTCACCGGATGAGTGGACCACGGCGGCAGGGTGGTTTTTATCTGGGGTGCAAATACTGTCTCTTCCCGGGGGGATGAGGCGGGCCCACGTGCAGGCTCTGCAGCCCCCCAGCAGCAGCGCCACGCCACTCCATGGGCACAGTGGGCTGGTGGGGGCCCTTGGGGTCCCTGCCAGGTGTGGGGACTTGGGAGCTCTGGAGTGAAGGGACCTTCCTGGGATCACCCCAGACCCTGGGGTGGGGGGCCAGGGCTCGGACCTGCTGGGCGTGTGTCCCAGGCTGAGCCTTTCCTGTTCTCTGCACCCCCACGAGGGCCCCAGGTGTCCGGGCACCCCCGTTTGGCGGCATACCGTCCACTCCCTCCCCGTGGGAGCATGCGGAGTGCTGCCCCCTGTCCCCTGCCTGCCTGTGTGTCACAGTAAACACTGTTTGGATCCAAAGCAAATTGGCTCTAATTAGCCAGCCGCCAGATTACAGCTTGGAGGAGCCAGTGGAAAGGACGGTTCTTCCCGGGGGGGGAGTGGGGACTTAATTAGTGTGGCAGCCAGGCTGGCCCCTCCACCAGATGCACTGTCTTCCTCCTCCCCACGGTCTCTTGCTATGAGCACTTGCCCAAGCTGAAGACCCGTCTTGATAAACTGTTCAGCTTGCCTCTGAGCAGGCTGTCGGGGGAGTGGTGCTCGGGGATCCCTAGGTGGACGGGAGAGGGCCCATTCACTGCCGGCCATGTTTTGGGGATCAAGAAAGACAGGACAGCATCTCCATCATGGCAAAGGCCACCGACATCTCTTGATGGTTGTCATGAGTACTGTCAATCCTGGGGGCATCTCCAGAGCCACTGTCACTATCACTGTCACCATGGTTACCAACACCACCCCCACCATCACCATGGTTACTGTCACTACCAGGTCCATCACCATGGTTACTGCAACCTCTGCCGTCACCATGGTGGCCACCACCCCACCCCTGGGCTGGATGTTCTCCATCTGGCCCTTCAGGTCCACTCTCCTCTGATCCTGTGTCTTAGGAGCCTGACCTTTATGGAATGCATCAAGGAACTGCGTCCCCCTCCTTCTGGTGGGATCTGCCAACACTGGCCGGTGGGGAGGGGGAGGAGGAGGAGGAGGAAGGGGAGGAAGACCATAGGAGAAGGACAGAGGCTGTGGTCCTTGGCGGAGACTCAGTCAGAGCCACCCCCTACCCTCTGGAGCTGGGGGAGACAGGAGATGCAGCCAATATCACATCAGACATACTCATCCTGAGAAAGTACCCCTTGTTTGCTTGAAACTCAAATTTAACCAGGAGTCATGTGCTTTAGCATCCTATCTGCACGGGAGGATGTGAGTAGCAGAGTTCCACGGTCCTAGGGGCCCCTGTTTCTCCCGCCGTCTAGTGCCCAGCCCGTCCTGTAGGCTGTGAGTACAGGCGTACCCTCCTGCCTCCATCCTCACCCCGACAGCATCTGGTAGGCTCCAACACACCTACAGTAACCCCAAAGCAGCATCCTAAATATTCCAGCATTGGTGCTTACTGTTTGCCAGAGCTGGGGACTTGGAGGAGCAAGGTAGGGTGGATGAGGCTGGACCATGCTCTTTCCTAGATTCAGCCTCCTGGACTAACCCTTTCAACCACTTTTGAGAGACCTGAGAGGCAGGGAAGAGGCCCTGGGGAGACCATGGTGACAGAGGTGCGGCCTTTAGGAAGGCATCCCCCTTCTGGACTCCAGGCCACGGGGACCAGACACGGCATAGCTGGCCCCTTCCCTCCAGGAGGCGGGAGGGGTGGACAGGGGCCAGGCGGGTGTGGATGACGAGGAGCACAGCTCTAGAGGCTGCAGGGCTGGGATCTGACCCCCGAGGGCCCGGCCAAGTCTCCTTTCTCCTGTGACCACCTTCTGTCCAAGCCCACCAGGTCCCCAGGAGAGCCTCTGAGCTCCGCACCTGTGTATTCCACAGTGCAGAACCAAACAACAGCATTCACGAAACCAGGAATGACAGCATCTCCTCTGTTGGTTTAGGGCATTGAGTTAAATTTCGGCTTCCATCATCACCTCTGATGTGGAGAGGCCTCCTCAGCAGGGGCCTGTGGGGAGGGGAGGATTGATGAGGGAGGGCTGCCCAGGGCCAGGCTGTGATGGGTGTCCACAACCACAAAGCTCTTAGCTCACCCAATCCTCCCATTCTTTACCTGGTAGCTGTCATATACCTATACCCATTTCACAGCCAAGGAAGCTGAGGCAGGGATGGGTGAGGGGCCTCCAGGAAGGTCTCCCAGTGGGTGCAGAGCTGGTCCTCGGGGTTGTATCTGACATCAGAGTCTGCACTCTACTGCTTCCTTGGACCCTGATGGTGATGGGGACCTCACTACCTCTCCAGCCTGTTCCTGTCTGATCCTGCCATCTGGGGCATTGCAGACCCAGACTGCTTCTTCTCTGAGTGATGAGGGTCAGATCTCCCCTCTCGGGTTTCCTGCCTGGTTCCCAGGGGTCCAGGCTGCCATCTAGGCGTCAACCTTACAAAGGAGGCTCGGAGGTGGCTGGGGAGCAGAAGGGCAGGGCTTGAGTTGCTGGTGTGACTGGCCCTGACACTCGGGATGTGACCTTGGGGAGGCCTCCTCTGCCCCTGGAGCCTCAGCTATTTGTCTATAAAATAGAGTGCAGGTGGGGTAGGTCTCAGACAAGATGCTGTCTGGGAAAGCAGTGGCTAACACGGGGCTTCTCTGCCATCCCAGAGCCCGGGTGTGAAGGGGCAGAGGGGCAGGCTGCAGCCTCTGGCCTGGAGGTCAGCTCTGGACGGGGAGTCCCGTGGACGTGGGCCCAGGCTGCCTCTCCCCTTCCACTCCTCCCCGAAGTGCCCGCGGCATCGGTGAGCTTCTCTCTCTTTGTTACTTCCTTGAGGAGCAGCTTATTATGAGTCTGAGCACCCGGTGATAGCAGAGCTTTGGCTTGTTTTATGCCGGCCCGCATAATGCATAAACATTTTAAATCTTCTTGGCTATGCATGAGTGTGTCCTAGAGAAGCAAAGAATAAACACGATCTGGGGCTGAGCTGCATGTTTCATGCTGCAGCAGAGAATTTAAAATCCCCTTCCCGGCTGCAGCTGCCCCCCTCCTGAGTATGCCCTGGCTGGGGGCGGGCAGGCCGGGCCTGGGCGTGCAGGTGAGCCGCAGGGGCCCCGGGGTCCTTGGCGCCCGGAGCCAGGCCCCTGACTCAGCCTCTCCACCTGTTGGCGTTTGTGTTCTCTCTCCATGTTCCGTTCTCCAGTGTGAGGGACAGAAATAGCCAGAGTTCCCAGCAGGACGCTTCGTAAACACTTTGCGGGTGTGATGGGCATGCAGATTGGCCAGGTGGCTACTTGCCTGCTTTGCTTCTGGGGTGAGCCACACACACTTGTGGGCACTGGCCCGCCTGCCTCCCCGTGGGCAGGGCACACACCCACCCAGGTTGGCTCACAGTTTAGATCCGTGGCTCAGGCCTGGGGAACCTTATACCCCCACCCCAGGCTCTGCCCAGACCAGTTGAATCAGACTCCAGGGCAGCCCCGTGTCTGTGCTGTTAAGAAGTGCCCAGGAGATACTTGTGTGAGCTGGAGTGGAGGATCCTAACCCGGGTGGGCTCGGGAGGGTCTGGCAAGGAGGAAAGGGGAGAATCAGGGGTTAGTGAGGACAAGGACCCTCTGGCCTCACAGACCCAAACTCCCTGGGACCCTCAGAAGGTGGCTGAGAGGCCATCCCGCTACAGTGAGAGTGAGAGGTGGGCCACAGCTCTCTGCCAAGCTGGGTTTCTGGCCTTTGATCAGAATGCTCCTTCTGAGAGGTGAGGACTAAAGGGGCCCAGGCCGCCCGCCCGCACCCCCGGCTCCAGCAGCCAGAGGGAAGCTGCGCTCCCTGCATCCCAGGTGTCCTCCTGTGCCCGGCGGGGTTTGGCAGTGGTGGCAGCAGCAACTCCCGATTGGCCTACCTCCCGGCTGCCCCTTTGCTGCACCTGGGCTGCCGGGGGGTCACAGCAGATCCAGGCAGGAGGAGGGCATGGGGCATGGACAGTTGCTACTCAGCTAGGGCAGCGGAGGCCAGTGCTGGGGACTCTGAGGGCAGGGGCAGGGGCGCCTGGTGCTGGGGTGTGTGGAGGGGACACTGCCAGCCTGATTCCGCCACCCAGGCCAGCCTGGGACCTGACTTGCCCCTGCCCGTGTCCTCCCCTTGTTGGGGCTTGAGTGGGTTGAATGGTGTCCCCGCAAATTCGCATCCACTCAAAACCTTGGAATGCAAACTTACTTGGACTAAGGGCCTTTGCAGATGTAATTACAGGCTTCCTCGTGACTCAGATGGCAATGCGGGAGACCCAGTTTCAATCCCTGGGTCACGAAGATCCCCTGGAGAAGGGAATGGCTGCCCACTCCAGTATTCTGGAGACTCCCATGGGCAGAGGAGCCTGGTGGACTGCAGTCGTGGGGTCGCAGGCGAAATCAAGGTGAAGCTCCCGGGCTAAGGTCAGTCTGGATTGGGGTGACCCATAGAAACAAAGGCGCAGACACCAGGGGCAACGGCCTGGGCACACATCATACTGTCTGTTCACCGACGGAGAGGGTGCAGGGAAGACTGTCCACTGTGGGGCGGGGTGCTGTGGGCCTGGCCAGACCCGAGCCTGGACATCGGGTGACGAGCCCACAGCCCCACG
This sequence comes from Dama dama, assembly GCF_033118175.1. Lineage (NCBI taxonomy): Eukaryota > Metazoa > Chordata > Mammalia > Artiodactyla > Cervidae > Dama > Dama dama. The sequence goes on from NC_083703.1 coordinate 83,365,984, forward strand.
GCTGGTCACCCGGCACGAGGCAGGATGCAGAGGCGGACACGGCCCTTTCCAGTCCTGGAAAGAGCTCGATGGGGCATATGGCCCATTTTGGGAGCCAGGCCAGGAGGGCTTCACAGGGGAGGTGACACCTGGGCTGAGACCTCAGCTGGTTGGGAGTGGCTGGCAGAAGCAGGGTGGATTCTGGTCAGAGGGTCAGCGGGGCAGGCCCCCAGGTGGCTGGCCCTAGGCTGGCGGAGGAGCCCTGTCCTGCAGCTACTGAGGCCAGCAGCAGGGGAAGCAAGGCCCCAGAGGTGTGGCTGGGCCTGGAGGGCGCGTTCGTCCAGGAGGCAGGGCGCAAGGTCAAGGGTGGAGCAGAAGGCCCCATGGACTCGACCATGGAGGGAGCAGGGAAGGGGCTGGGGCTCCACCAGGACGACAGGGGCCTCTGAGGTGCTGGGAGAGCGTGCAGCCCCTGTGTGTGCGTGTGTGCGCGCATGTGTGCATGTGTGTGTGTGTGCATGTGTGCGCATGTGTGTGTGTGCATGTGCATGTGTGTGCGAATGTGTGTGCGCGTGTGCGTGCCTGTGTGTGCATGTGTGTCTGTGTGCGTGCACATGTGCGCGTGCGTGTGCATGTATGTGCATTGTGTGTGTGTGCGTGTGCGTGCGTGCGCATGTGTGTGTGCATGTGCCCATGTTTCCCAAGAACACGCGGCCCCAGTGTTTATGGGTGTGGGTGCATATCTCCCACTGTTGGTGAGAATTCTGTAGTCATGCCTCTTGCGAGGCTCAGGGACAGATATCGTTCATTACGCAGCCATCAATTTAAGCCAGGCTTACTGCGCCTCGGGCCCTCTGAGTTGGGTCTGCACCTGCTAGAGCGGCAGGGCCCCACCAGTTCCCGTGAATCCTACGAGCCTTGCTCGGAGCCCCGGGGTCAGCCTCCCTCCCCATGCGGGCAGGCCCCCAGAAGGTGCAGTAGTGGAGCCAGCCTGGGTGGTCTGGGCCTTGGGGACAGCACCCAGCCGGCGGGGCCGCCTCCTGGCTCTTACAGCTGCCCGGCCTCGGGGCTCCAGTGCTTCTGTTCCCTCTGCCTGAGTGCTGTTCCCTCAGCCACAGTGAGATGGACTTGACCACTGCTGTGCTTGCCCCTGCCTGCCTGACAGTCACTGAACAGCCCCTGTATTATAAGGCAGGGCCCGGAGGAAGGCGGCTGTCTGTGACATGCAGGGCAGACTGTACCCAGTCAGCAAAGACGTGTTGGGTCACATGAAGGTCGAGTGAGTCCTGCTTGCCAATAGAACTCAAAGACATTGTGTGGAAACAAGTGGCCACCCGCCCAAGTCCCCACCACTACTCTGACCCCAAGCTGGTGAGGGGTTGGGGTGCCCGGTGGGCACCACCCCATCCTGTGTGGACACCATTGGCCCCTGAGACAGAGCAGGCTGGGGCCCTGGGCCACCCAGCCCCTCCTGCAGAGCGGGGCACCTGTCGGATGCAGGAGTCTGCCTTGGTCCTGTGTGCCCACCACTCAGGGAGGAGAGCCCCCCTTCACAACCAAGGAGCCCCAGTGGAGGACAGCATCTCTGCCCAAGCTCTGGGACCATCAAGATGTCTCCATCAGCGGGCCAGCAGCTGAGTGGGGCCAGGGGTCGTGTCTCCCCCATTCTCCAAACCCCAAGGGTCTGTCCAGGCCTGAGTCTCACCAAACCCACCTTGGGCCCCAGCTCAGATTCCCCCACTCCACCCGGGTGCTCCTCAAGCCCCGAGTGGCTGTGGCTTCCAGCCTGGCTGGGCCCCAGTCCACTGCCGGCCCCTCGCAGGGTCAGAGCAGAGCTCTTGCACGATGTGGGGGCCCTGGGGGCGTAAGGATGAACCAGAGCCCGTTCTCACTCTGGGGTGAATTTATCGAGCCTTTCCCATCACCCATGTATCACTTCATTTTTGTGCTGAACGTCAGCTCAGTCCCACAAGGTGGCTGTGATCAGCCCCCGTTTCAGAGGAGGGGACCGAGGCTCCGTGGGAGGCAGCGCTGGTCGAAGCTGGCTGGCTCTGGTCACCCCTGACGCCCGTGGCTCCCCGGGTGTCTGACTCCACCAAACACTGAGCTCTAGAGGGTCACGCAGCTTTGAGAGCCGGGGGTTGATATGTTCGGCCATCCCAGCTGCCGCACGCGGAGGTACCCCTCCAGCTGTGAGTGACTCATGTGACATGTCAACACAGCACCCAGGAGGACAGGGAAACCCCAGCCACGCCACTAATCACTCTTCTCACACGAGGTAGTGATCGTTAATGTGCATGGGATCTCATTAATTAACCTCCTGACTTTAATTAACTTCTTGCCTATTTCACCTGACATAATGTATTATCACAAATGTCAACTTTGCAGAGTGTTTGCCTCTTGGCACAAAGTGAGATGCGTCACACAGATGTTGCGGTTTGATCCTGTGTAGGACAGGAGTCCCCCATGCGGTGTGGACGTGCCACCGGCGGGACACGACAATGTCTCGATAGAATACAGAGATCTCTAAACAGCAACCAAGACTTTATCATCATAATCAGATTTGTCCCCAGTCACACCACCGTGGCTCTTTTTGTCCCTCAAACACCCTGCTGATGATAAACGCAACAGCAGAGTGCCTGAGCACAGAGCAGTGTAATCTGGGGGGAAATTTAAAATTTCTACCACGGTGGCTCCTGGGTTCCACTAGGGCATGCCAGGCATGGCAGGTGAAGATGGAGGACCACCAACTGAGACTTCGTCAGCTTTTAAACTTGTCGGGATGACAGATGCCCTATTGTTAACGGAGCCTGCAGTGAAAGGTAGAGGACAGGGTCATAGTGCTGAGAACCCAAGGCTTCCTCTGCTATCACCATGACCACCATGACCACCTTCACCACCATCACAGTCGCCCCCTCCAGCTTCGCTGTCCCCATGCTCATGCCTCTCCACCGCCATTCCTAATGCAACGACAGTCAGCATTGCCCTCATGGTGCGATTGTCTCAGAACTGCCCCACCTGTGGGCAGCACTGCCAGCATCAGCAAGGCCATGTCCACCCCCACCGTCACCATCGTTCTCATCCACATCCCCGTACTTCTGGACCACGCCCCCAGCACACCCCCATCCCAGCATAACTTGGGGCCCTTCGTAGACACTAAGGTTTGTGGAGGGGGAAAACTCACATCGGTCACGGTGGCCGGAGAAACCCAGAGTCCCCGAGCTCACCGATGACACGCCATCCCCACTGCAGACGTGTTATTATAACACGTATGATGTGATTGCCGCTCTGGGTTTGTTCACCACCTCAGCTCCACCGCCCTGCCAGGACCACGGTTGCCCTCTCTTTTGGCTCCACGGCCATACCCGTACCTTGGCCACTCGGAGATGGGCTGAGCATGGGTCCCTGAGGCTGCAGACTGGGTTTTCTCCTCTGTGTGTCTCAAATCCCCAGCACAGGGTCCACATAGTCAGACAGAAATGGAAATTATGTACAGGTTGGCTCTGGGCCCCATCACATCAGAAATTGTCAACAGCGTGAATTCCCCAGCCAAGATGGTCATCAGACCCTTGGAGAGCAATGGAGGCTCCCAGCAACGAAGTTCACCTCACGAGGGTGGAGGCGGGGTCAGTGAAGTGAGCAAGCCCTGTCCCCTGCAGCCTCAGTGCCAGTAATCAGTCCAGCTGAGTAGAAGCGTTTGACTTAATTTCATAGCTCAGTAGGCATTCAGATGGAACACGGAACTATCTGCCAGCCCTTTGTTTAGCTGAGCCCTGGCACTGCCACCCCCTTAAATCATCTCTGCAGGGGACTTCTGACTGTTCAGATGCAAATGCACCCCTGACCCCCTCTCTCTGCACTACCTGTGCACACACACGTCACACACACACATGCATTGCATGCTGGCATCACAGTCACACATGCATCATGCATACACACACAACCACACGCCTGCACAGTGGAGCCTCCAAGGCCTCAGCACAGCGAGGAGAGAGCCTTGGGAGAAACTCGTGCAGGATGCAAAGGGCCCTGGGAGCCAGAAGACCTGCTGTGCCCTGTGCATTTAGCTGAGGATTCCTTTTCTGGACCTGTTTCTGTATTTTTCCTTTTTTCTAAAAATGCCTGTTAGGAGCCAGTTCAGTGCGAAGAGCACTGTGAGTGGGGCTGGGGGACATCTTCCCTCTTAATGCAGGTCAGCCAGTTCCTCCTTCTTGGCTCCCACCCCATGGGCCTGGCCAGGTGTGGTTGTGAGGTGGGCTGAGGCAGGGCTGGACCAGGTGGGCCTGGCGTCAGAGAAGAGGGCACCATCCTCACCAGCCAAGGTGGACAGTGTGGGAATGGATGGTGACACTGGCCCCTGGGGTCCTTCTGGATGTGGCAGAGTGGACCCTGGGCATCAGGAGAGCGGAGGTCAAGCCCAGTGCACTCCCAGGGCCCTCAGGTCAGGGGACAAAAGGTCCTTGGAACCAAGTGGCGGGGAGGTGGACTGGCTGTGTCATCAGCGTGGAATCAGCCGCTCATCCCGTTCTTTTGCTGCCTGTGTTTGGAATCACGCCCAGTTTGCCCTGCTCCAAACGAGCGCAGGAGCGAGTTTATCTGATTTTTGCTGCTGGCTTGGCCATGGGATGGCTTTGGCCGGCGGATGTTGGCAGACAGGACGCAGGCTTGGCCCCTGGGCTAACATCTGCTGTGGGAAGGTGTGCCCAGCAGACACGGGTCCCAGAGGCACGGAGCCGGCTGACCACACATGGGCCAGGGGCGGTGCCCCAGCCTGCCTGCAGCCCCGAGGGCCAGGAAAAGGAGGGCTCCTCCTAAACCGCCGGCTAGGAGGGTGGTTTGTGACAGACATTACCGCAGCAGAGACCTAACTCACACACAGGCTTTTATACTCCTGAGAAAATACTTCACCCTTTCTGAGCCCGACTGTCATTGTTCATAAAGGTAACAGTATGAGTGTAGCTTTGTGGGGAAGTGTGTTAGTCACTCAGTCGTGTCTGACTGTTTGTGACCCCATGGACTGTAGCCCGCCAGGCTTCTCTGTCCGTGAAATTGTCCAGGCAAGAATACTGGAGTGGGTTGCCATTTCCTTCTCCAGGGGATCTTCCCAACCCAGGGATTGAACCTAGGTCTCCCATGCTGTAGGCAGATTCTTTATCATCTGAGCTGCCAGGGAAGCCCAAAATTTAATTCGATTCTGTCTGAGCCTGACCCTGGAAGCGGCTCAGACCTCCTGAGCTCTTGGCCAGCCGCTGCCTCTCCAGCCTCCAGCTTGGAGTTTGCAGATGGCTCCTCCAGCCTCCACCCTCACAAGGATACGGCCTGGGCAGCCGCCCTCGTGGCTGAGGAAACCAGGACCCAGGGGCCTGAGGGGAGGCGCCCACGCGGTGGGGGCGTCACGCTCCCAGGCCTCCAGCTGCTCTGCGATGGGCTGAAGCAGGTGGCCCGCTCCCACCTGTGCTGGGATTCTGTGCTTCTCTCTCTGGCTGCAGTAAATGCAGACATGTGTGGGGCCAGTCAGATGCGCAGAGCACCCGCGAGATGCACCCGGGCTCGTCCGGGGGGCTCCCGCCTGGCAGGCAGAGCCGCACTGCTGACCCTCCGCTCAGGATGCGGGAGGCCGTGTTCCAGCCGGGAAGAGCCGCCCCTGCGTGTCCGTTAAACAGGGGTTTGCAGAGACGGGACCCAGCGGTGCCCCTCCACTGTCCCTTCTCCACCAGAACTGCCCGCCCCTGCAGGTCAACTCAATCCAGCCACAGGGCCATTAAATCAGGGTCCCGTCAGGCTGAAGGATGAGCCTAAGGGACTAGACGTATGAACAGCGCCCAGTGAGGATGGGGCCGCACACAGTTGCTAAGTGTGTGTCACCACCCTGTGGACTGTCATTCCCTTCACAACCTTTGACATCCACGGTGCTGGAGGACACAAGGGTCCCTGCCCTCCTGGAGCTGGATGTCCGATGAGGGAGGGGCACAGAAAATCAACAGGGAAGTCCAGCAAGTGGCTGTAGGTGGTGGTATGCCACAAAGCTGGTACCAGGGGGTCTTGATGGCAGCAGGAGTGGACGGCGGGTCAGCTCAGCACACGTGGCCACCGAGCGTCCACGTGGTCACCAAGCACCCACACGTGGTCACCGAGCATCCACGTGGTCACCAAGCATCCACACGTGGTCACCGAGCGTCCACGTGGTCACTGAGATCCACATGTGTCACTGCAGGCTGGACAGGGCTCACAGAGGATGCACACTCAGGCTTATCCAGTGGAGCTCGGGGGCTGGGGGGTCTGATGCAGTTGTGCATCCTCACTCTCTGTGAGCACGAGGGGCAGCAACCAGTGGGGTCGGGGGTCGCTGAGACAATGTGGGCTGGTGGGGAGGGTGTCCTGAGCAAGGCGCCTGCTTGCTCAAACCCAGGTGGGAGGGAGATGCTGCGTCCACCTGCCTGGGGACGGGGTGTGCCTCTGGCCGCCCCCACCGCTGTGTGCTCTGGGCTCAGGGAACAGCTCTGGTCTCTGCTGTCCATTGTGAAATGGGCAGCATGTGAGTGTGTGATCTCCTTCAAGGCCCCTTTTGTCCCCAGAGCCTGACCTGTGGTGGTGAGGCGGGCAGTGGGCACCAGGCCCTGTGGCAGCCTGACTCCACCCGCAAGGTCTGCCACTCAGCAGCAGGCGCCATCCCCGCACCCTTGAGCATCCAGACAAGGTGACTCCCTGAGGCCGAGTCTCCTGAGGAAGGACCAGGGTCGTGATGCCAGCTCTCCCTAAATGCTGGGCAGCTTTGGCTGAGATGACAGACACTCAGGCACGGTCCTCAATGACCAGAGCTCGGAGTGCCGGATGGAGACCCTCACGTGAGCAGAGACTTCTGGCAGGAGCAGGTGGGGGGCCCTGCCCTCTCTGCCAGCTGCCTGGTGGGTGTGTGGAGGGCGGGCCTGGCCTCGTGGGCCCCGTGGATGAAGGTGTCCCAGGCCACAGTCGCACCCCATGCTTGCCCATCTTCCATGGCTGCCCTGGGGCTGTAGGAGCGGAACTGAACGGTTACGGCGAAGGAAGGCTTGCACAAGTGGGAGCATTTCCTCTGTGGACCTTCACAGAAAACGTTAAAGAGCCCTGGTCCTGGGCATATGAGCATGGGGGGAGGAGCAGGCTCCAGACGGGGTGGAGGAGGGGCTCGTACATCTGGAGAAGCTGGGGTTGTGATTCCAGGGGTGGGCATCCCAATCAGGCCAGGGACCCCAGGGCTGACTGTCCCACGCTGTCGCACAGACTTGAGGGCTTGCCCTGTGTCTGAGGCTCTTGGGGCCCCAAAGTCTTTGAAGGTTAGCCGACATGCTGTCCCCACAAGAGGACACTGGGCAGTGACTGCAGCCCGCCCGGCAGGTTCTGGAGCATTGGCGGCCCGGAGATCCCCGCACACCTGGAGGGAAGACGCCACAGCGCAGTCAAGGCATGGAAGTTGCTCTTGAGCACTACTTGATTTGTGTTGAAATTAACATTCCAGAAGGAGAGATAAAGGAGAAGTCTCCCGAAAGAAGAGAAAATGCTCCCAGCTGTCCTCTGACTTGTCCCAGCCACACCCTCCAGCTCACACGAGACCCAAGCGTTCTGTAGGGCAGAGGCAGGCAGTGGTCTCTACCATTGCTGTCAGAGAAGGAAGCCAGCTTGTCTTAATGAGGGGATCAGGGAAGACTTCCGGAGGAGGGGGTGTTAAATAAGGCATTGGTGTGGGGCTAGAAGGTTGGTGGAGAAAGATGATAGGAGAAAGGGCATCACAGAGAGAAGACAGTGTGAGCAGCGTCTCTGAAGTAAGAGGGGCAGCAGGACTTTGGGGGACAGTGAGTGATCCAGTTTTGTTGTGGGACAGACTGGCCGTAAAGTTGCTGTTAAATGATGAGGCTGGACAGGAAGACCTGGGCCTGGCAGTGGATGACTTCATCAGGCACATGTGTTTATTTTAATTTGACAGATAAATAGGAAAACAGTGTGCTCAGAGAGCAGGGGCCACTACTTTTTAACCTTTCTTTATCCTCAGTACCTGGTACATTGGGGCATATTAGGGGGCTTAATTAGTATTCACTCAGTGGATAGTGGATGGTTAGGTGGCTGGCTCGCTGGCGGGCTGGATGGGTGGATAGCTGGATGGATGAATGGTAGATGGATGGATGAACGGTGAGTGGACGGGTGGATGGGTGGATGGGTGGATGGATGATGGTTGAGTGGATGGCTGGATTGGTGGATGGATGGATGAATGGTGAGTGGATGGAAGGATGGATGAGTGGATGGGTGGATGGGTGGATGCATGGGTGGATGGGTGGATGATGATGATGATGAAAGTTGGAAGGCTGGAATGGAAAAATGGGTGGTGGATGATGGAAGATTAATGGACAAATGGTTGGAGAGACAGATGATGGACAGATACAGGCATGGAGGCATGCTGGGGTGAAAGGATGGGAAGGCAGGTCATGCGTGGGGAGAGGAATAGATAGACGGATGGGGGGATGGATGGATTAATGGGTAGATGGATGGGTGGGTGGGTGATGATGCCTAGATGGACAGATTGGCTGGTGATGAGGGACAGATGGATGAATACATTAGTGTGGTTGGGTGGACGGGTGGGTGGATGGATGTACATTGTGGATCTTGCAATTCCTAGAGCCAGCATAGATGAGGAAAGGGTGAGTATTTTTGGGGGGGCTATCACTTATTAGAGATAACCACATCTCTTCCCACAAGAGAAGTCAAAGATCTTCCACTCAGAGGCAGGTTTTCACCTCCCCACTGTACTTTGAGGTCTAAGTTTCTTCATAATCGTGTTCCTTTGTGTTTGGGATTAGTGTCCTAGGCGTATTGTTTTTAAATCATGGAAATGCTGTCAGGAAAGTTACTTAAGACTTGTGAGTATGTTGTGGAGAGACAGAGAAGGAGGGAGGGGGAAGGAGGGAGGGAGATGGTGTGGGGTGGCGGGCAGCCCCACGATTTGCCTCCAGACTACCAGTGGGGAACGCTTGGCCTGGCAGGCTGGCTCCCAAGCTGTGACTCGGGGCTTGGACCTGGTGAGGCCTCGGTCTGAACGGGGCCGCCTGCCCAGCTGTGAGCTCCCCGCCTCACGCGGGCCCTGGGCCTGTCCCTGGCTGCGGCCGGGCCTCGCCCGGGGGCCCCACCCCTGCTTGGTGTCTGGGTGGCTCAGGTGGTCAGCTTCCTCTCCGAGGACCTACTGTGTGTCCCCGGCATTCGCTGTCTTCTGGGGGCAACCAGCTGCACCCTGATCCCAAGGTGGTGGGTCCCCGCGGAGGGACTCGTGCAGGGTGGCACCAAGGGGGTGGCACCCCGGAGCTGGGACAGGTACCCCGGGAGGTGGAGGGAGAGCTGTCTGCGTGGGTGCTCACGGTCCCTGGGGAAGGCAGTGGGCATCCCAGGGGACAGGCAGGCTCGGCGCCCACGTGAGTGTGAAGCCCATTTGCACCTTTTTGAGCCAGGACCTTCTCCTTTCTCTGCCTGGACGGCCTTGGCTTCCCACTCCCCGAGCTGAGCCCAGGGTCTCTCTCCAAGCAGACAGAGCGTCATGCTTGTAAGGCCGGACAGTCAGGGGACTAAGCAGGACACACGTCACCGAGCCTGCTTGGAAGGACCTCGCGGCTGCAGGTGCACGACGGAAACCTCTCACAGCCCGACGGTCTGCTTAGGTATACTTCGAATTCTTACTGAATTATATATGAAGTTTTCTACAACACTAATGGATGTACTCAATATGTTAACAGAGGGATCATCCTGACCTGTAATAATATTCGGTGAATTATGAGAAGTAACAGTTTAAATAACCTGTGTTTTTTAATCCCAGCAAGCAAGTTCCCACCCACAGCAGCCCCGTGGGTGTCGGACCTCCTCCGCTTTCTGGAAGAGCGACCATGAGGACTTGCCCCTTGGCCCCACGCCACTGGTTGCGGAGGACCAGGGCAGAGGGTGGCGCTTGGGGCCACTGGCAACCAGAGTCCTCCCCCTCGGCACCCTCCAGCCTCATCCCGTGGGCTTTCCCAGCGCCTGCCCTTCCTGCCGACGGCGTCTAGGGAGCCGGAGGCTAGCTGGCTATGAGTGGTCAGACCCTTCAATGTTTGATTTCATCGGGGCTGCTTGTCATTGTGTTAATTAAAGTTCGAAGGTGTTGGCAGCAGCGAGGGTGTGGAGGGAGCGTGTCCAGTCTGGAGTAGCCGTGCGTTGGCCTTTGTGTGTCACTGGCTGACAAAGGTCCATGTAGTCAAGGCTATGGTTTTTCCAGTGGTCATGTATGGATGTGAGAGCTGGACCATAAAGAAAGCTGAGCACCGAAGAATTGATGCTTTTGAACTGTGGTGTTGGAGAAAACTCTTGAGAGTCCCTAGGACTGCAAGGAGATCCAACCAGTCCATCCTAAAGGAAATCAGTCCTGAATATTCATTGAAAGGACTGATGGTGAAGCTGAAACTCCAATACTTTGACCACCTGATGTGAAGAACTGACTCATTGGAAAAGACCCTGATGTTGGGAAAGATTGAAGGCAAGAGGAGAAGCGGATGACAGAGGGTGAGATGGTTGAATGGCATCACCGACTCGATGGACATGAGTTTGAGCAAGCTCTGGGAGTTGGTGGTGGACAGGGAGACCTGGCGTGCTGCGGTCCATGGGGTCACAAAGAGTCAGACACGACTGAGTGAGTGAACTGAACTCTCACTGGCCGAGATCCTCCCGGAGGGAGTGGCGGGGGGCGGGGGGGCAGGGACCACTGTGCCTGGTTGCTGAGAAAGGAGCAAACAGCGTTCTGCTGGCCGGTGGCCGGGAGGGGCTCCCACGAGCCTTCCGGGAGCCCCTCTGTCTGGGCCCATCAGGCCCATGCACACCTCCCGTCTCACCCCAATGACACTGCCAGCCTGTCCCTGAAACACAGGACCCCTCCCTCAGCAGCGTGGCTCCTGCGGGGCTCTGCACGCCTGGCTCCCGCTGCCCGCCCTGAGCTTGAGTCCTGGGGTGGGGCCACCCTGGCTCTCAGCACACAGAGTCCCCTCGGAGCGGATCCCGCCTCAGCTGCCTGCTGTTCGCGCCTCAGCGCTCTCACTGGATGGCTCAGGCTGGCAGGTGGACCGTGCCTGTGGGCCAGTTGGTCAACAATGCCCGGAGCCGGGGGTTGAGAAAGGTTCTGAGGCTGCATCTGGGCTGCAGGGGAGACACAGAAAGCAGAGGGTCAGTCCCTTCCTGACCTCCGCCTTCTCCAGTCCCTTCCCAGGAGGGTGGGGGCCTTTGGAAGGGCCCCTGAGCCCAGCAGGCTCTTCTGTTTGCAGAAGGACCGGCCCCAGAGAGGGGCCTCCCCACATGGGCTCGAGGTGGCAGGCAGGGAGCGCTCCCTCCGGACGGGCCAGTGTCAGGTGGGCGTGCTTCGGTTCAGTTTTGTCTCCGACCTTCTCTCTGGGTGTCTGGCTCAAGCCCCGAACACGCTGCTCACATCTGGAGGTCAACAGAGGGGGATGAAGGCCCCACCCTGTGGCGCAGCTCTACCTCCCCCCCCCCCCCCTCGGCCACCCCCGCCTTCCTCTCTGTCCCCCTCCCTCCACCCCTCCCTCCACGAGAGCCGCGGCCTGGCCGTCCAAGGGCTGGGCTTAGCCTCAGATGAGGCGTCCCTGTGGACAGCGGTGACGTCACGGATTAGTCTGTGGCTCCCAGGGTGTGGATTGAGAAGGTCTGCTTCCCTCTCCAGACTGGCGGTGGGGGTCTGGATGCCCGTCCCCTGGTGTGACCCTGAAGGAACACAGAGGGAGATTCAGTGAAGGACAGTGGGTGTGGAGGGGCAGGCTGCCCAGGACGGCCTCTCCTTGCTGGGAAAGACCCTGGAGAGGTGCTGCCTGCGCTAGGCTGTAGACCACCCAGTGGAGGGGCCCCGGGGAAGGACCCCTCCCCACCAGGATCAGTACCCAGCGGACGGCCGGCGGTTCCAGGCCTCGGCTGACTCGTGTAGCCCAGAAACATCTGTAGAGGTCATAACCCCCAGCAGCTGTGAGTGTGACCTTATTTGGAAATATCAACTTTGCAGTCGTAATCAATCAGAGGAAGGGGAGGTCCTCCTGGGGTCGGGGAGGACCTAATGCAAGGACCTGAGAAGATTAAACTTGGACAGGCAGGCAGGGAGCCAGCGACACGTGCCGATGAGGCAGAGACTGGTGCAATGTGCTGCCGCCCTAGGAGGGTCGGGGGCGTCCTGCTGCCCCTGGGAGCTGGACCGGTCCTCCCCCTGGGCCCCCAGAAGGAGCCCTGGCTCTGGACTTCCGGCCTCCAGGCCCCGAGGGAGCGGACCTCTGTTGTCTAGAGCTGCACAGGCTTAGGAATTTGGTGGCGGCCCTAGGGGCCGGTGCCAGCCGGGCCTTCACTGCCTGTGGTCACTCTGGCCGGCAGAGCCGCCATCCTCGCTGCAGCTGTCTCTGCCCCCATCCGCTCCCTCTCACACGGGCTGATGGCGCTGGTGCTCCGTGCCCTGGGCTGGGCTCCGGTGATGCCTGCGCCAGCTTCTGAGCAAGGAATGACGGTCTCCGTTTCCTGCTCCGTCTAAATGGTAATGCAGAGGCTGTCCCACTGCCTGGCCCTCCAGTTCCCCGTCTGCCACCTGTCCCTGGAGGGACCCGCACCCCTGGGCTGGGACGGTCATGGTCTGGTGCTGGGCACGGGCCGCCGTGGGGCGACAGCGTCCATTTGCCGCGTCCTTTGTTCACAGGGGGGACACATGCCCAGATGTGACAGAGCAATATCATCTCGCTGGCAGCCCTCGGATCCCCAGATAAGCTGTTGATCGGACGGCGCCTCCAGTCTCTAGCTATCTGGCTGTATTTCGCTGTAATAGCGGGGAAGATGCAGTTGGTAACGACCCGTGACAGCTGCTATATGGATATTCCCAGTCTTGGGGAGAGAGACAGGAAAAAAAAATAAACACTTGATAAAAGTATGATTGAAGATTAATAGTTGCCTGGTGACGATTTGCAATGAAACAGCCCATAAAGAGATTACTTGTCTGCAGAGTCCAGTTGCTCCCGGCTGCAGAGAGGCTGGTGTTCAGAGAGGGTGCTGCTGGGCCGAGGGGGACAGGTGCCTCCGTGCAGGCCCTCGGGCCAGCCCCGGGGCTCGAGGTGGTTTCAGGAACTCTTGGCCAGCAGCTTGGAAGAGGGCAGATGGAAATTGCTTTGGAACTGTTTATTTATTTATATGCCAGCATGTTTCAGAAAGGATTTAAAGAGGCTTAGAAATTGCTTTGTCTAAGAAGCTCCTAGTAATCCTCAAGGCTCTTCCCCAGCAGTGCAGCAGATACTGTGGCATCAGAGAGCCAGGTGGAGAAGGCTGGGCCAGGAATAAGACTCAGGTCCTTGTGCTAACAGTAAGGAAGCTGGGTCCCATTGGACTGCAGGGACCTCAATGCCATGGGTGGAAAAGCCAGGACTGAAAACAGCTCACTCACTCATTCATTCATTCATTCTCTCATTCATTTTTTCATTGGAATCCTGCATCCTATGTGAAATTTTGCTCACCAGAAGAAACCAAGAGACTAGTTACAAACTGGGACAAGTTATCTTGCTGCAAACATAACCAAGGAAAGGTCAATGTCCTGAATACAGAGACACAGCTTGCACCTCCGCCCAGAGGAGACCCCCTTGGCCAGTGAGGACCAGGAAGTGACTTTGGTCACTGGCCATCAGGGGAGGCAGGTCCAAGTTCCGGAGGATGTGATGGTGCCTGTTAAATTGGCAAAAATTACAAATTGGAGATGAAAATCACCTGGATGGGGGAGCAGGGGCACAGGATACAGGACAAAGGGTTAAGCGTGGGTGGCTGCCGTGGCTGTGTTGCTGAGGGGGTTATGAGGGTTTATTGCATTTTACAAATAACAGAGTAAGTGCATTCGTTCCCTGTGGCCACCAAACAAATTGGCACAAACTAGACAGCTTAAAACAACAGAAATTCATTCTCTGCCAGCTCCAGAGGCCTGACAGCAAGCTGTACCAGACCCCCTACCCGAAAGGCTCCCGGGGACGGTCCTTCCCGCCTCTCGCCTCTCCCAGCTTCTGGTGGCCCCCGGGGTTTCTCTGGCACCTCCAGCTCATTTAACCGGAAGCTTCCAGGAGCAAAGCCTGTTCTGGCCAGGGGGCTGAATCCGACCAGACCCCAGAACAGAGTCTCATTTATCTGAAAGTGTTATGTGTAGCACCATGCAAGTCTCAGGTGGCGCCTGATTTCTGTTCTCAGACTGATTATTTAACACCTCCCAAGGGCGTCTCCACGATACCATCGGAGGAGATAACGGTGTACCTCTTGGCCCTGGGGAGCCTGCCAAGCTCATCTGTAGTATCTGGAAGTTTGAGTCTCAATCAGCACCTGGAGGAAAGGCGTGCCCACCCACCCACGTGTAGGGGGGCGGTGATGGGATGTGGCGACTTTGATGGGTTCAGCATAGTCCAGATCTGCGAGTCTCGAGTTCCAGTTTCTGCCATTTCTGAGCTTATTGACCTGAGGCAGGTCACTGTCACCTCTGAGCCTCAGTTTTCCATCTGTAAAATGAGAAGGCTGCAAGACGCGGGTCCACCCAGAAGCCGTCTCAGCCTTTAAGGTGCTGCCCCTTTAAGGAGGGCGGGGTAGCGGAGAAGGTAGCCGCGCCCCCTTCCTCTCCTCGCGGAGCCTTCCAGACCGCCTGTCTCCGGCCTCGCCCCGCCCCCTAGGGGAGGGGCGGGAGCAAAGGGGGCGGGGAAGGAAGACGGTTTAGCTGGCGGGGCGGGCGCGCGGCGCGTGCGAACGGCCGGAGAGGTCCGCGGCGGTCACTTCCGGGCGTTGCCCCTTCCCCCTGCTCGCCGTTGCCCTGTACATCCGGGTCATTTGCCCTGCCCGCTGGCAGGAGCCGTTGCCGCCGCCGTCGCCGCCTGGCTCTCGCGGCTCCGCCGCAGGGGCGGGTGCGGAGGGGTTCCCGGCCCGGCCGCCGCCGCCGCCGCCCCGCTCCGGGCCCGGGGCTCCCCCTAGCGCCGCTGAGGAGCCGCCGCCGCGGCTCGAGGAGGGCGGAGGAGCGGGGCTGAGAGAGCGCCTGGAGGCTCGCGGGGAGGGTGACTGGTTTATTTTTTTCCCGTTTTCCTCGCTTCTCTCACAGCCCTGGCTTGTCTGCTCCGCGACCCCATTTTGGCGGAGAGGCGGGCGCGGTGGGGCCGGCGCCCACCCCGGCGCCCTCCCCTGGCGTGCGGCGGCATCTCCGCGGGCGCCCCGGGCCCTCCTCCGCGCCCCGGGCCGCCCTGGCGCTCATTCATTCGGCTGCGCCTTTCTCCGCCCCTGCCTCCTTCCCCTCGCATCTCCCCGCGCGCGCCCGCCGCCCTTTCCCGTGGCCTTTGGCTCCGGGCGCTTCCCCTCCCGCGTCTGTGGTCGTCCCCCGACCCGGACATCCCACGTCCTTTCCTCTCAGCGGCCGCCTTCCCTCCGGTGCTGGTCCCCGGATGCACACCCCCTTCTCCCTCGGACTCCACCAGGCCTCGCCCGGACACGCGGCCCTCCTGATCACCTGCCTTGATCTTGGTGCCCCACCTGTGCCACGATACCGCCCGATTCGGGTGTTGCGTGGACCGCAGATCCTTAGCATTTAAAGTCCCGGTTCTCGGTCCTAGGGTGTGGCCTTAGCTGTGTTTCCAAAACACACGTTTCTACTGTAATTATCCAAATGCATGACTGTCAAACTGTAGTGGACTTGGCACTTGCTGTGTGTGTGTGTGTGTGTGTGTGTGTGTGTGTGTGTGTGTGTGTGGTCCTCATGGTTATTCTGGGTCACACCAAATCTCTCTCTCTCTCTTTTTTTTCCCTGGAGGAGTGTGTGATTGATTTGCTCTGAATGTAAAATTTGGCCGAAGATTGTTACTCTTTGAACTCCTCCACATTCCTTCTCCCGCTGTTCCATGACTGATTTGCAACATTACCTTTTAATACTGTTTGTTGGTGAAGCTTCTTGTCGGCTCATCTGTCACCAGCAGTTACTGAATGTCCCCCAGTGTGCAGAATACTGATGAAATGCCTGAATCCTTGCAGTGCTACAAAATGCCATTCTGGAGAAGACAAAGACTTGGGGCATTTGTTTTCACTTTTTCTCCCCTCCCTCCTGTAAATTTACTGAGTTTGAAATCTTTTTACTCCTTCATGTGTAATGTGGAGAATGTGTATCAGTTGTGTGTTCTTAGAGTCTTGCCATTTGGAAGACTGGCATTCCAGAGGAGTGTTTTGTATAGCTCCAGGAATTTCAGTCACTTGGGTGTTCAGAGACTTATTGCAGATCGTTTTAGACTAATGTATCAAGAAAAATAAACTGATCCTTTTTATTCTTTAATTATACTTAATAATAGAAACAGAAGCTCTGTGTCTGGAACAATTTGGTAATTGGGGCTTACTTGATAGCCTGTTTGTAAAGTGTTGCAGTTAACTAAAGCTACCTGATTCAGCATTCATAAAATGACATGACAGCAGTGTTTCTAATGTGACATTCATAGTTCATAATAATGAACTCCAAGGAAGGTACTCAATCCTGAAGTGCACCTTCCTGCGTGTCAGTTTGATACAATTGCTGTCAATATTAATAGCATTTGTCTAACAGCCCTTTCTTCTGGAGAGGTAGGTACTAAAAAGGTGGTTGGCTGTTTGTCTGTCCACTTTCAGGTTTTGGATGACCACTTGAAGCACTAAGATTACTTAACTTGGAGTCAAGATTGCATTTTTTTTTTTTTTTTGGGCAGAGCAATTTTGCTGGGTAATATATATGTTAAATTCTTTAAAACTTTAACAGGTAGCTACTTGAGAAAAATCTTGTTTTGTAAAATGTAGGATAAAAAGTATGAATTCTAGATTGTTTGATGATTGCATTAAGGCTAGATTTTTCTCTCCTAAGAAAAAATGGTTGATCAAAGGAAGGCATGAGTAGTAAATTGACCCTAGTCGCCCCAGCAAAAATTCAGTTTCAGATGCTGAGTGAAACTGAGTGAATGTACTTTATTTTTGATAGATTACAAGTGACATGTAACAGCTAACTTAAGATTTTCTCAAAACTTTCTCCTTCAGATGGGTGAAAAATAGTGTCATTCTTGAGGTTATTTGACTCATTTAAAGTGGTCATTTACCTTTACTTAGTAATTGAGCAGTAGAGACGGATGCTTATTTCATTTAATCCTAGTCTCCTTGGGGAAAATATTGTACTGTCACTTTTATGAAGTTACTTAACTCTTAACTATTAATGCACTCCAGTGTTGGAACATACAATTTACTCTTTTCAGTGTTTAAGGAAAAGAGCATTTCAGGAACATTTAATCACAGTGTTGGCATAGCCCACTGTCGCTCGTGGTCTCGCCTTTCCTGTTACTATATAACAGGGTTTGGCCCAGTGCCTGCTTGTGCAGTGGACATGCAGTCAGTGTTCCGACTACTTGGATGAATGGCAGGTTTGCAACAGTTAGACTGTAGCACTTTGTAATTATGTGGCAAAAGTTTTAGAGAAAGATGTTGATTGCTCTCACATGCAATTTTTCTCTGGTAACTTATAAGTTTTGTTTTTCAAGGGAAAGCGCGCCCGCAGTCCCCCACTACCATAAATTACACAGTCGAGTTTCCCCTATTTGAGGAAATCGCAGAGGTCAACACACCGGAGTGCAATGGGTGAGCCTCGCCCTGGGAGAACCACCTTCTTGATAATGGTATCTCCTCTGCCAGGTAAGTATACTTGTAAGTTTTGAGAATTGCTATATATAATTATTTTAAACTGCTTTGAAATGTTTGGGGAGAAACTACAATAGACATATCAGTTTGTGATATGCTTTAGTTCCGTGAAGGGAAATGTTCACTGAAAATGGATATTTGTTGTATATATCTTGTCAACATTCATGACCAATGGTAATTCAGATAATTTGTTGTATATTTAAAGTTTCTAAAAATCAGCATAAAAAGTCTTTTGAGTGTGTGAGTTCATCCTATATTATAATCAGTTCACTAAATAAGGTTAATTTTCAAGGTGCATTTTTTCATATAGTAGAAAAGTAATGAATCTGATAATGTGGCAATGTTTACTTAACATTTCAGTGGTGGTGATGATAATGATGTTAATAGTAACTAACACACAGCTAGTGTGTGCTACTTGCCGGGCAGTGTCGTAAGACATTTAATCTTTACAACACCCTAATTCTAAAAGGTGATAGTGTCATAGACCAGGAAACTAGTAAGGTTAGGTAACTGAAGGGACACAGAGATGGAGGACTGGGTCTCTGCTTCTAATTGTTACTCTGTAATAGTGAACACCTGTGTGCCACGTTCTCTATACGACCGTGCAAGGTGTAGGTTAATTCCTAGTTAATTCTTAAGTAGCATTAGCAAAGTAAGGCTCAAGCCGCTTAGGTAACTTGTCCAGGTACTTGCCCAAGTAGGATCAAGAAGGCTGGCATTTCAACGCAGGCCTCTGTGACTTGTAGTCTTCACTAAAATTATTTCAAAGTACTAATTTGAGGTCCTGTATTTTATGTTATACATTTAGAAGGCATACTTAAAACAGCGAGTCTGCAAACGTTTTCACCTGCCACACAGGATGGATAACGTTCACTCTTCTCTACTGTCTGTGAGCATATACGTTACATGTCAGTTGCTCAGTCGTGTGTGACTCTTTTCAACCCCATGGACTATAGCCCACCAGGCTCCTCTGTCCATGGGATTCTCCAGCCCACCAGGCTCCTCTGTCCATGGGATTCTCCAGCCCACCAGGCTCCTCTTGTCCGTGGGATTCTCCAGGCAAGAACACTGGTGTGGGTCGCCATTGCCTTCTCCAGGGGCTCTTCCCGACTCAGGGATCCAACCCAGGTCCCTGCAGTGCAGGCAGATTGTTTATGGTCTGAGTTACTGTGAGCAAATACAGGATTATAATTTCCTGTCCACTGGCTGTAGCTTCACCCCTTTCCCACTCACACAAGTATACTGGAATGCAAATGAGTGACATTTGTAAAGTTTTTTAAACAAGGAAATCATTCTTAGAATTTTGATCCTTTAACTATAAGCCATTTCTTGTGACATGCCCCACATCCTGATTGTGGTACGTCCCATGGGTGAGAATGGCTCTTTTCTAAGACACTGGGTGATTTTATTTCAGCAGAAGACCTAATGCAGAGATGTATTTTAGTCGCTGTTAGTTTATTTTGGAAAGGTGATGCTGCGGTGCTGTTGTGCCCAGCATTCTGAAGCTCTCAGTCCTGCACAGTCACTCTCTGCCTGTGAGTGATCTCTGCTGGATGTGTCCTGGTTGGTGCATTATGTCAGCTCTGTGCTAAATCTAAAGTGACAGACACCTTTCACTGTGCCTGTCTGCACTGTGCCCCCAAATCCGTCTGTTAGTCATAAATCGGCATGTTCTCAGATAATCCAAATTGCACTGAATACTGAGGTCAGTTTCAGAAAACACCAGAAAAAGATACATCATATTCCCAGATGTTATTACTTGGGATTGTTGTTGTTCAGTTGCTGAGTTGTGTCTGACTCTGTGGCCCCTTGGACTGCAGCTCGCCAGGCTTCCCTGCCCTTCCGTCTCTCCTGGAGCTCGTGTAGGCTCCTGTCCACTGGGTTGGCGATGCCACCCAGCCGCCTCACCCTCTGTTGCCCCCTCCTGCCCCTGGACTCCATCTTCCCCAGCATCGGCGTCTTTTTCAGTGAGGCAGCTCTTCGCATCAGGTGGCCAACGCGTTGTAGCTTCCAATAGGTTAACCCTAACCCTATTAAGCTTCAGTCATTCCAGTGAATATTCATGGTTGATTTCCTTTAAGATGGACTGATTTGATCTCCTTGCTTTCCAAGGGACTCTCAAGAGTCTTCTCCAGCACCACAATTCCAAAGCATCCATTCTCCAGCACTCAGCTTTCTTTATGGTCCATCTCTCACATCTGTGCAGTGGCTGTTGGAAAAACGATAACTTTGACTGTATGGACCTTTGCTGGCAAAGTGACATCTCTGCTTTTTAATATGCTGTCTAGGTTTGTCATAGTTTTCCTTCCAAAGAACAAGTGTCTTTAATTTCATGCATGCAGTTACCATCTGCAGTGATTTTGGAGCCCAGAAAAATAAAATATCTGTCACTGTTTGCACTTTTCCCCCTATTTGCCATAAAGTGATGGGACTGGATGCTGTGATCTTAGTTTTTTGAATGTTGAGTTTTAAGCCAGCTTTTTCACTCTTCTCTTTCACCATTATCAAGACGTTCTTTAGTTCTTCTTTGCCTTTTATCATTAGAATGGTATCATCTGCATATCTGAGATTGTTGATATCTCTCTCTCCAGTCTGGACTCCAGCTTGTGATTCATCCAGCCCAGCATGTCATGTGATGTACTCTGCATATAAGTTAAATAAGCAGGGTGACAATATACAGCCTTGACATACTCCTTTCCCAGTTTGGAACCAGTCCGTTGTTCCATGTCTGGTTCTGTTACTACTTGGCCTGCATACACATTTCTCAGGAGACAGGTAAGGTGGTCTAGTATTCCCGTCTCTAAGAATTTCCACAGTTTGTTGTGATTCACCCAGTCAAAGGCTTTAGTACAGTTAGTGAAGCAGAAGTAGATGTTTTTCTGGAACGCTCTTGCATTTTCTGTGATCCAGTAAATGGTGGCAATTTGATCTGTGGTTTCTTAGCCTTCTCCAAATCCACCTTGAACATTTGGAAGTTCTTGGTTCACGTACTGCTAAAGCCTAACTTGAAGGATTTTGAGCATTGCCTTGCTAGCAGTGTGAAATGAGCACAATTGTACGTTAGTCTGAACATTCTTTGGCATTGTCCTTCTTTGGGATTGGAATGTTAACTGACCTTTTTCAGTCCTGTGGCCACTGCTGAGTTTTCCAAATTTGCTGGCATATTGAGTGCAGCACTTTAATAGCATATCTTCTAGGATTTGAAAGAGCTCAGCTGGAATTCCATCACCTCCACTAGTTTTGTTTATAGTAATGCTTCCTGTATTTGTATATTTGGGATTGTTTATGCCATTTTTCTGTTCTTAATGTGGGCAATGGAGAATTAAGGGCACTAATTTAAATGAAACGGAGATCTTGAAGTGGACTTTTGTAGTTTGTTGACTTGTGCTGTTTTTTTGGCTACGCCACAGGGCTCGTGGGATCTGAGTTCCCCAATTGGGGATCAAACCCAGGCCATCAGCAGTGAAAGCATGGAGTCCTAACCACTGGATTCCAGGGAGTTCTTGACTTGTTGTCTTATTGGTAGAGTCTCCATGTACAATTTTAGTATGTATGGACAAAAACATTTCATTTAAGTCCTGATTTGCTTTTCCTGATAGTGTTAATATTTTCGGATCGTCTATAAGATATGAATAATACTATCCCGTGAAGGACTTGTTAAAAGAAGTGTTCTGGGCCCTATTTCTAGAGCTTCTGACCCGAAAGTTCTGGGAGAGGGTCTCAGAATTTGCTTTCTAGCAAGTTCTAAGGATATGCTATTCTCTCAAATCATCCCAACTCCGCCTTCTCCCACAGAGTCCAAAAGTCTGTTCTA